>NC_057802.1:361792097-361829568 GCF_018294505.1 Triticum aestivum | reverse complement strand
GACCTCGTACGATCGAAACGGGGGTCCTGTTGATCGGGAGGGGTGTGGCGTACCGCAGAACGGACGAAACGGACCTCATACGGTCGAAACGGGGGTCCTATTCATCGGGAGGGGTGTGGCGTACCGCAAAACGGGACTCCACGGGATACTGTTCATCTCCACCGTTGACCTCCTCTAGCCTCCACGGGCTACCGTCGACCTCCTCCAGCCTCCACGGGCTCCTGTTCATCCAGCCTCCACCGCGCGCTACTCCACCGGCTACTGTTCAACCACCCCTCCACGGGCACCCCTCCACCGCCTACTATTCATCCAGCCCTCCACACCACGGGGTCCTGTTCAACCACCCCTCCACGGGCACCCCTCCACCGTGTACTGTTCATCCAGCCCTCCACCACACCACGGGGTCCTGTTCATCCAGAGGCAACGCCACCGCTCACTGTTCATCCAAACCCCCCCGCAACGCTCACTGTTCATCCCAGAGGCAGCATCGATCGGCTTCAGTTAGCAGGAGTAGCGAAGGAATCGCTCGATCGGGTTCAGTTAACAGCCATCGATCGATCGCTCGGGTTCAGTAACGCATAGCCTGCAGTGCAATCGCTCGGGTTCAGTTAGAGCCCAACGCCTCGCTTGGGTTCAGTTAGAGCCAACGCCTCACACACACGCGCGTACGTGCACGAGAGAAACGCGCATCGCTCGGCCCCCGACCTCCCACCGCAACCGGGAACTCCCTGAAATTTTCCTCGCCCTCGCTTCTACCACGGTTTTTTCCGTCATGGACGGGCCAAAGAATGTCATGCAGTTGCGTCTCCGGCCCGCCCAGGACGAAAAGCCCATTTTCTGTCATGATTTTTTGTCATAGAAGTAGGAGCCCACCACATCTATGATGGGATTTGTCACAATTATCGTCATAGAAGTGTCATATGTATGACAGAAAAAAAATTCGTTCGGCCCAAAATGTCACGGATGTGTCTTTTTTTGTAGTGTATCGATCTGTTCAAGGTGGCCAATTGAATTTGCACGTAGAGCGAAGCCGCCAAACACAAAAAGTTGACCGGGGCGGGAGGGAGTTTCCCCGGAAACAGCATCGTTGTTGATGATCGAACGAGCCATCGAACTTCTAGTGACGACACAGTGGAACTCTCAATGAAAGCACCAATGTCGGTGTCAAAACTGGCCGATCTCGGGTAGGGGGTCCCGAACTGTGCATCTGAGGATCGAAGGAAACAGGAGACAAAGGGGACACGATGTTTACCCATGTTCAGGCCCTCTTAATGGAGGTAAAACCCTACTTCCTGCTTGATTGACTTTGATGAGTATGGGAGTTACAAGAGTTGATCTACCTCTAGATCGTAATGGCTAAACCCTAGATGTCTAACCTATATGAATTCTGATAGCCTCTACGGACTAAACCCTCCAGTTTATATATACACCAGAGGGGCCTAGGGTTGTACAGAGTCAGCTTGCAGAAGAAGGAAATTACATATCCAGTCGCCAATCTTGCCATCCACGCATAGGAGAGTCCCATCCAAACACGGGGGAAGGCCTTCTACCTTGTATCTCCACGTTCCATCAGTCAGGCCCATATCACACAGCCCGGACACCCGAGGACCCCCTAATCCAGGACTCCCTCAAGGAGGACATACCAAAAGACGGCCTTTCGAACGACCACGTGCGGTCGTTTGACATGTAGACAACTCCGAAAGTTGCCCTTCCACATGGGATTCTTCGTCAATTTCATCCCCATTCTATCCCACAGGATCCTTGACTCGCAAAGAAGAGATTGAGAGAGGATTTGGCACATTGAGAGCCCTTGGATAAAGCCCATCAAGAGAGGAGTCTAGGGAGGCTCCTATATATGTCTCCCTCAACCCTAGCCGCCACATCGATCCTCATTCATCCACATCACATCAAAATTCATCCCCGTTGCTGCTCCATCACCACCATAGAGAAAGGGACAAGATCAAGGGAATAAGAGGAGGCTCCACCACACAAGCACAGGCCTTCGGGCCAGTTCCCTCTCCACCGCATCGGCACCATCATCACCATTGCCGCGCCACCGCCGCCATCACCATCTGCATCGCGCCTCCTCCCTTCACCGGCTCTATGATAGCTTGTAACTTGACCCTCTCCTTTATGTTTGACTAGATGTATTCGTTCTCAAGGATACATATGAACTACTTATGATTAGAATTATTATTCTCAAGCGATCCAATATGTTCTTGTTCTTGTTCATGTTCAAGTTAGTATTCTCACGAGTGTTGAGAGGAGGCCTCGCTCGCACTATTTCCGTGATTGGCAGTGGAGGAACTACTGTCACTGCTTAGGGTAGGCCATTGAGGGAATTTGAGGTGACAGTAAAACCTCAATCCCTAGTCTTTGCAAGTTGATAGGGGAGTTGAAGTTAACCCATATCTGGTCGCGTCCACAGGGTAACCCTTAATTATCATGTGTTGTAACCCTATGGGGAGACCATGATGGTGGCATGCGTGGCACGAAGTCTACCTCGAGTAGAACCTGTATTGGACCGAGGACCGCCCACTTATGCATATGAAGAGTGGATAGAGGATAACATAGAGAGCGCTTTCTCCGCACTAGATGCGTAGGTCATATTTGTAGTGATGACTTCGGAGTCCTAGAGAACACTTTACTACTCAATCACCTTCACCACCAACTTAGTCTATTTTTATTACTGTTTTTACCTTCTTGTTCTTAGTGTAGTAAAACTCTTTTATCCAATGTCCTAGCAACTTATAGAATAGGCTATTTCTAAACTTCAGTTTGGGTGTGTATGTAGCTCGTTAAGTGAGAGCGTAGCTACGGGGTTTGTGGTACCTTCCTATCAGCTCCCTGTGGGTTCGACACTTTTACTTATCACAAAAGTGCTACAACAATCCTGTGCACTTGCAGGTCATCAGGATCCTCAGTTTGGGCTATGTGGGATGAAAAACATCGTCGTCATCCAGTTCATCATGATTGCAGCGTTGATCGATGTGAATGTATGTAAGGTGCAGATGAGCTCGCCACATAGGGTACAAGGTAAGCAGATGGGGTGCGAATTGGTGATGTCATGCAGGCATGCAATATGCAGGCAACCAAACCATGTGCATAGACGACCAGAACAGCGATGGTAGAGCCGGAGAGTACTGGATTTTTTGCCCCCTTACCCCCTCCTTCCATGTCGCCCCCGTGTGGCAGCCGAGAGGAAACCCTAGACTGCCGCCACCAGGTACCCCGGCCCTCCTCCCTCGCCATCGCCATAGGGACCGGCCGGGCAAAGCCTGCCCAAAGCTGGCGGCGGCGGGGCAACCTCAATTTCACGTAGGACGGGGCCGGCGCAGGGCGACTTCAGCCGGATTGGGCGGCACGAGCGATGTGCGCCGCGACGCCGCGACACGCAGTCGTGGTGGTGGGCGTCGTGGTGCATCAGGCGGCGTGGTGGAGGGTGGTGCGCATGGAGGTGGAGGTGGAGGTGGCGGCGGCTGGTCTTCGGCCAGATCTCAAGGGCGTCCACTTTCACGGCATGGGTCAAGGGCGACGTGGCTCCATCCTCTGGGATGGCGGCAGCGGTGCACACGGGCCTAGGTGGTGTGGCCGCCCACTACGGGGGCTGGCCAGGATCCACCCTGCGGTGCAGGTCGGGACAACTAGGGCTGCGGGCAGCCATCCCCGCCGCGTTGTCGAGCTGGTGGGGGTGGCGGTGCAGTGGCGGCGACTGGCTGGGCGTGCTGGCCAGTTCCCCGTTGTGGTGGTCCGGCTCATGGACGTCGACGGACGGCGAGTGGCGCGGTAGGCATCTCCAGTGAGCTTCCTTACGGTTGATACGTCTCCAACGTATCTATAATTTATGAAGTATTCATGCCATGTTTACAATAGTTCTATATGATTTTGGTGCACTTTTATATGAATTTTATATGATTTTTCATGTACTAACATGTTAACCTAATGCCCAGTGCCAGTTTTTGTTTTCTGCTTGCTTTTGGTTTTCCAGAAAATCCATACCACACGAAGTCCAAAAGAGACGAAACATTTTGACGATTTTTTTGGAACATAAGAGACCCTCGAAGCTTCAAGAGAGTACCATAAGAGCCACGAGGAGGTGACAAGGTACTTGGGCATGGCCAGGGGTGGTCGTGTGATGTTTACTACACAACTTGTTGTTGTAGACTTGTGTTGGGCCTCCAAGCACAGAGTTTTGTAGGACAGTGGCAATTTTCCCTCAAGTGGATGACCTAAGGTTTATCAATCCGTGGGAGGCGTAGGATGAAGATGGTCTCTCTCAAACAACCCTGCAACCAAATAATAAAAAGTCTCTTATGTCCCCAACACACCAAATGTAATGGAAATTTGTATAGGTGCACTAGTTCGGCAAAGAGATGGTGATAAAAGTGTAGTAACAATAGTAGATATTGGTTTTTGTAATAAGAACAATAAAAAACAGCAAGGTAGCAATTGATAAAACGAGGCACAAACAGTATTGCAATGCACTACTACAGGATGCTGCTAACGCGACACTACGACCAGAGACCCTTCGACGAAACTGTGTGCGAAGCCATAATCGCAAACGGTGGTGTAAAAAACCCGTCAAAAAAGGTGCAAAACGTTTGCGATGGAGGATGCATCAAACACGGTTCAGATTTTAGTTGCGTGTGCGATTCAGGCCACACGGCTAACCTGTTCGAACTGTTTGCGATGAGGCAGAACAACAGAAACGGGCAGCCATATCAATGTGTGTGATAAACGGCATATAGTTTGCTCCGATGAACCGTTTGCTATTAGGGAGTGCAACATAAACGGTTAGCCAGATCAAGGTGTGTGTGATATAGGGCATACGGTTCACTCGGACGAACTGTTTTCGATTAGTGAACGCAACAGAATTGGTTCAACTTAACAAGATGTGTGTGATACGTGGCAAACAGCCGACTCGGATGAACTGTTTGCGATGAGAAATTACAACACAGACGGTTAATACAGTTAGTTCGTGTGCGATTCTGTGTGTACAAAAAACTTTGAAAAATGCAAACTAGTTGCTTGCGGTGGCTAGGAATATCGCACACGATGCGCCTGCGAGTACTCTAGTGTGATGATTAGTAAGTTACACATACGTTTCCTTATGTTAACACTTGTGTGATAAATAACACGTGACACCGGATACGGTATTCGGGTTGTGTCTGTGCTCCACTTAGTCTTCCCGCGCTCCAGCGAATGCTTCCCGCGCTCCACATGGATGAATTGTAAAATCCACGCCTATTCCCTCACCGGTTTCCCACCACCAGCTAACGGCTTGCTACATATAACCCAGGCGGCAACGCACCACCGCGACACTCTGCGAAGATCTAGTCCTCACCCATCTACCATTAGTTATTCCAAGCATGCCAGGCAACGACCAAAGCTTCGACGTCGACGCCTACCTGTGTTACATCTTCAGCGAGGAGAACAAGCCGGAGCAGGTCGGGGAGCAAGAGCTTCATCGGTCGGTACAGGCACCATGGCCCATCGACAGTGATATCAGTGTCACAGTCCTTCGGAGCACAATCGACATATTGCAGAGGAGGTGTGATGAGCAGTTTGCCATCCACCGTGCAAAAGATCCAGAGCTGCTCGGCGGCATGATCGACGACCCACCCGAAGAGCCGCCGTCACCAGTGCTCATCGAGAGCCTGATGCCCCGCAAGGAATGGGCAGAGGACCTCTGCGATTCAGTCAAGATAAAGGCAGCCTACGGCTTCATCATTGCCCGCGGCGGCCGTGTCAACCTCGATCCTGATGATGTGGTGGCCAGGCTCGAGCGCATCCTTGGCGGAGGTGACGTCCCCGACGAAGTAGAACATCGCCAACGTGATATCTTGAGGATGCAGGTGATCGACAGAATTTGCTACCAGGCCAAAGACATGGAAATGGAGTGGTTTCGCGGAGTTGTCATGCGCACGATTGCATGCTGTCAAGCTCTTCTGGAAGAGGCCCAGCAGCCCCAAGAGCCTCCCAGCGCCAGCAGCTCCGTAGGCGGAGGCGGTTCAGGACACTCGGAGTGAACGGCCGCAAGGGTGCTATGCTGATCATGGAGTCCGAGAAGACCATCGTCGGAAGGCCGCCAGCTCAGCCTTTTAGCTTATATTTTATTATAATTGTATGCATATGTAGGTTGTGAGTGTTCTGGGCCTTGCCGCATTTGGCATTTTAAATTATCCTGAATATGTAAGACAATTATTAAGAATTATTAACAGTTGCCATTGTAACTTTGCCTCAACGGCGAGCAGAGCGCGCACAGGGACGCCAGAGCGGAGCGCGCCGCGGCCGCCTCAACGGCGAGCAACCACGTGGTCAACCTTCTACCATCAATAAATTTTGACCTTGTTTCTCGTCACATTGCTGATTACAACGCAATAAGTAATTGCAAATCTGCTCACACCTATCAAACTAATATGTGTTCACACTTAGCACCGGGCTATAAAAACTACCCACTCGAAAATTACTTCACGGTTCCACTCCTCATCACCCACAAAACTGGTTTTCTCTGTCAAGTCATTCCGCCATGACCGGTAGGAGGAGTTTAGGGTGGACATATAACCAGGCAGCAAGGACCAAGGCCGTGGAAGCACTAGAGAGGTCCCGCCGCGAAGCTGCAGCCGCAGCGGAGATGTCCCGGCGCGCCGCGGAGCCCTTGAACGAGCTCTCACGGGCAGGGGCGGAATCAGGCCTGGGGCAACTGGGGCTGTAGCCCCAGGCGTGGCCCATCTAATAGGTTATATATCTATTAAGAATTTCCCCTCTTAGTAGAGTTGTAGAGGCCCAGCCCCAGGCAAGCAAACCCAGCAGCCTCAGGTCTCCGCCCATAAACAATCCCAGCATGCAATTTCAACCGAGTTCTCCATCCCCAGAAGCCCAGTTGACACGATCTCTTCAAACAATCAATCACTAGCCCCCTCGTCTTGTCAGATCGATCCATAGAAAAACTGCGCCGCCGACTCTCCTATGCTGCTCGACTCCACCAGAAGCGCGCCCTGGCGGCGGCGCTTCGAACCTCACATCTTTCGCATCGCATCATTGGAGCAGCCCCATCGATGCCTCGTGTGCTCCATCAACAAATCTCATGATTTCCACAACCGGCTAGAAAGGTAATGTTAAGTTTGTTGTATCATCTAGTAATATTTTGTCCTAGTTTTTTTATCGGCAGAAATCAATGAATTGGGGATATTAAATTGCATTACTTTAGTAGGGAAGAAGAATTAGAAATCAAAGAAGAAGCGGACCCGGTCAATTAAGTTTATACAGTGCTAACAAAAAATAAGGAGACATCTCCAAAAAAAGGAAACACAAACACATGGGGTTTCTACGGTTCTACCTCATGCACTTTGTGATAATGGTATCATATGTTATTTCTTTTACATAATTTCATATGACTATATGAGCAATTGACTTGGTATATGTCTAGTTCTTGAGTAAATACTCAATTTTATGTTCACAACTCGTGGTCCTTCTACTATTCCTGGTGAAGAAATGATGGCCTCAAATGAAGCGAGTCTTCATTAATTTAGTACCGACATTTGTGATGGCGCACTTTGCTAATAAATAGATGACATGTTTATTGAATTTGCTCTCATGGTAATAATGAATACATAATTATTTTTCCTTGAGCTAAATTCGTGGTGTACTTCTAACATGCATTGGTATGTGTGATAATTTAGCGTTTTTAGGTCATGGTATATTTGGCGTTATTAATAGATGTTTAGTTTTAGCCCTAGGCTTCGAGAAATCCTGGTTCCGCCTCTACTCACGGGCATGCGTGGGCTCTCACAAGCGCATTCGCGGCGTCGGCCATCGCAATGAGCCGGCGTTCCTGAAGTCCTTCGCTGGCGACGACGACATTCTCGCTGCCGTCACTACGCAGCAGGAGCTGGTCGACGGCTTGATGAAGCTTCTCAAGATCAGCGATGCCTCGGTTGACAAGGCGACCGGCCTCGTCGAGCAACTCATGGATGACAATGCAAAGTTCCTCAAGTTGGTCAACGAGAAGAAGGAGGAGGACGCCGGCTGGAAGATGATGCATGAGCAGAGCAGTGCCTCGGAGATGACGCTGAAAGCGGTCATCGAGGAACTGATGGGTGGCTTGAGGAAGCTCCGGATCGAGCGCCAGCAGGAGGTGGAGGAATTCGTGGCTGCTTTCAAGCAAAGTCATGAGGAATTGAAGAAGGACCGGAGAATTTCGCCGCCCGGCGATCCATCGACGAGTAGAGACATTAGCGACCCAGATCGTTGTCTGCAATTTCCTTCTTCTCTTGCCCCTGTGTCTTCCGGGCTTTGCCGCATGTGGCATTTTAAATTACCCGGAATATGTAAGACAATTATTATGTGCACCATTGTAAATTTGTCGTCGTATTATCCATTGCCATTTTCTTTGTGGTCGTATTTTCCGTTGCCCTATGTGGCAATTTAAATTAGGGCGGAATACTAGTTGAAAACACAAACAAAGCAAATGCTGCCATGGGATCACAAGCAAACACCCTCCGTCCAGGTGCTTTAATTAACCCATTAATGGAGAAGTTGTGAGCGAGGCGGGCGGTGGCTGGTGCATGGAGGTCAAAGAGCTCGCTTCCCGGTGAGCATGGCCGGCCTTGCTGCTCGCACGTGTTCCGTCGAGCCTGCGAGGTGGACAGGATGCACGTGTCCCGTCGAGCCTGCGCGGCGGACTGCTCGCACACATCCTGTCGAACCTACATGGCGGACTTCTCGCGCTTGTCCCGTCTAATCAAACAGCTGCACGCATGCCATCGAGTATGGTTAAATTTCGACACGGTAAATATAACACAACTGTTTGCGATATTAACGTGTCAGCTTTTTGTTTCAAAAAGGACTTCGTTGGCTACTAATGTGTGCGCCTCTTCTCAAACTGGACGATTTTTTGTACCACGGCATATATGTCCCATGTCATGAAACCATGCCAAGTTTCATGTTTGTTGGGTGACTTTTTTATTTACTGGGATTTAAAAACCGAGATTCTCATTGTTTCAGGACGACGACAAGTTTGTAATTCATTCTCATTCCTTAAACGAGACCTAAATATGCACCCAATGACACTTGTATGATTTCCCACCCATTTTGCTTCACTAGAGCATGTGGTTGTAGTTCAAATTTGAATTATGGACTACATTAAATGCATAGAAAACTTAGTAATTAGTAATATATATACAATGGCCAAACAAACCCTAAACAGTTTCAAATTTCACCCGACACTCCTGTTATTCTATGTTGCCTGTAGAAAACAAAGTTCAAGGCGAGAAGAGGCATCGATTATCATTTCACCCACAAGAGGGGCATGTTTCCCTACCGGAACCACGAGGGTTGCGACAGGCTCCGGTTTGTAAAAGGCTTGTAATATAGCTTCGCCCAAATTGGACAATTATATATACCATGTAGTGACACCATGCCAAGTTTCATGATTTCCTGGTGAGTTTTGGATTTACAGACATTTAAAAACCGAGATTCGCATTGTTTGTGGCCAGGCCAGGACGGCGAGACGGTTGAATTCGTTCCCATTCGTTCCACGGGACCTAAACATGCACCCCAAGGAAACATGTATGTTTTTTCTAGCCATTTTGGTGCACTAGAGCATGTATTTGTAGTTCGGATTTGAATGATGGACATTAAATGCCTAGAAAACTCAATTAATGAATAAAAAAGGTCAAATGAACCCTGAATAATTTCAAAGTTCAGCGCGAATCTCCAGTTGTTCCGTGTCGCGTGTAGAAGAAAATACGAGGCTAGAAGAGGGAGTGCTTATCGTTTGGCCCACAAGGGGACACATTTCCCTATTGAAACCACGAGGGTTCTTGCGACAGGCTCCGGTTTGTAAGAGGTTTGTAATAAAGCTTTGCTCAAATTGGCAATGTTTTTACCACGACATATATGTGCCATGACATGACACCTTGCCACCTTTGATGACTTGCTGGTGAGTTTAGGATTTATGGGGACTTAAAAACCGAGATTCGAAATGTTTGAGGAAGAGCCAGGACACCGGTACGGTTGTAGTTCGTTCCCATTCCTGGCATGAGACCTAAACCTACACCCAAGGACACATGTATAATTTTTCTAGCCATTTTGGTGAACTGGAGCATTTATTTGTAGTTTAGATTTGAATTATGGACATTAAATGCCTAGCAAACTCAATTAGTGTATAAAAAGGCCAAACGAACCCTGAATAAGTTTAAATTTCATCACGGATATCCTGTGGTTCCATGTTGCCCGTGGAAGGAAATACAAGGCGAAAAGAGGCAGTGATTACGTTTCGCCCACAAGGGGAACACGTTTCCCTATCAGAACCACGAGGCTTCTTTGAGAGAAGCTCTAGTTTTTGTAAGAGGTTTGTAATAAAGCTTGGCCCAAATTGGACAATGTTTTTACCACAACATATGTCGGATCTGGGGTTCCGGCAAAACCCTTAAGGTTCGAACTCTGGGGTGCGCGCGAAGTTCTTTCCCTCCTACCGATCTATGCCCTAGCTCGCTAAGATCTCTCAGACAAACTCGACGAACTAGCAACACAAAGACACAAGATTTATACTGGTTCGGGCCACTGTTGCGGTGTAATACCCTACTCCAGTGTGGTGGTGGATTGCCTCTTGGGCTGATGATGAACAGTACAAGGGGAAGAACTGCCTCCTGAGGTTGAGGTGTTCTTGTGCTTGTCGAACTTGTGTGGGTGAGGGCTCGATGAACTATCAGATGCCCTCTACTGTGGTGGCTAGTCCTATTTATATAGGCCCTGGTCCCAAAATTGAGCGGGAAGGGAGCCAACAACAGTGGGCAATTTGAAAGGGGACAACTAGTATAAGCTATCCTAACAAAAGCGGTCTTCGCCTGCGAAAGGGCTCTGGTGGTGACGCCGTCTTGGGCTCCACGGTGACCTCCGTCCTGCTGGCCTGCTGGTCTTGGTCTCGTTGCACCGATATGGGAACCTTTGCCTGATGCCTCGGTACTCCGCGCCTGCGCCTACCTCCTTAGCACCAAAGAGGAAACAAGGATGCTGCGCATGCTGGCGCCCACCTAGCGCCCGCCCGGTGTTGATTGTCACGGCTCGCGTCATGAGAGCCTCGCGAGGTTTGCCCTGCCTTGATATCTCCGCTCCTCGCGAGGTAGCCTGGTGAGGCCGCTCCTGAGGAGGTCTTGCGTCGTCCGCCTCGCGAGGCTTGGCCCCTCGCAAGGGTCTCGAATGCCTTGTCGATGAAGATGGGCCGTACGGCCTGCTAGCATAGCCACACCGTGGGCCGCAGGCAGGCAAGTCTGGGGACCCCCATTCCCAGAATGCCGACAGTAGCCCCCGGGCCCAAGGTGCGCTCGGGCTTGGCTTCGAGGCGAAGCCGAAGGTCAAGCGCAGAGCGCCGCGGGCCCCAAAAGCCTGCGGCCTCGGTTGACGCGTGGCGGTTGATTGGACGTGGGCGTCTCCGCTTCCCCATGCTGCCTCGGCAACTGCTCGACTTGACAAGTCCCTGCGACATGCAAGGAAAACCATCATTACCTGTGATCGTGGGAGGCACCGGTTGGCCTTCTTCCGCTATAAATGGGGAGGGGGGCGGAGCCCCCGTCGCCCATCTCTTCTTGGTTCACTCGCTTATTCCTCCTTGCTCCACCGCTAGCAGCAATGGCTCCGTGGAAGAGGTTCTCCACCGCGGAGACAGGCAAGGCCCCTCGGGAGGGATCCGGCTCCCCGGCGCCCAAGCGTGGACGCGGCCATCCCCGCAAGCATGCCGCGACCCCCGCCGTGGCCCTCGGCTCTCGAGGCGGCGCCGGAGTGCGCGGCAGGAGTCGCTCTGGTCGCGGCAGTCCTATCGATAAGAGGAAACGTGCCATGGTTGCGCGACCTCCCCGACCGCGGTTCCATGCGTCAGAGGAGCTGCCGGAGTTCGTTGTCTGGTCGGAGGATCCAGCCGGCAGCGGGCTCCAGCTTCCCCGCTTCTTTGCCGACGAGCTGCCGGCCTCCGGTCCAGGCGGGCTCTGGCTGCAGGCAGACGGTTGCTGCAGCCGGGCTTCTTGGGCCGCGGTCGAGGTCTCCGTCGCGGCAACGTAGCTCTGGCCCGCGGTTGGCAGACATTCGCCCGCGCGCGCGGCCTGGGCAGGCGGTGCACCCTCCACTTCAAGTTCGACGGCGACGCGACCCTCTTCGTGAGGGTGTTCGGGGAAAACGGTCGCTGCGCTGGATGTTGCCCCGAGGTGAACGACGGCGAGGAGGTGCTCGGCCTTGGCGACGGCCGGGACGAGGAGGAGGGCGAACCCTCCGGCCGCGCTTCGTCTGGCTATGATGGCTCCTCCCTTGGCGATAGTTCCAGCAGCGGCGGCCTTGATCAGCCGCCACGCCGCCGCGCCCGCTTCGAAGGCGGTAGCGGGTCGTCTCGTTGCCGCGCATCGGTGAAGCGCGAGGAGGGGTCCGACTAGACCGGGACGTCGTCAAGGCCCTGCCCCTGTCGGCTGCTGCAGGGGCGATCGCCGCTTTTGTTATGTACCCCTTTTCCTTCCTACATCGAAGTGAAACCAGCATGGGCCCGGAGGGGTGTGTATCGAACCATAACTTATTAACCATTATGTTATGCTTGTTGTTCCAGTGCTGTGTGGCTATCTTGCGTAAAGATAACTTAGCCTGGTGCATTCGGGGCGCCCTCCTCCTTATGAGGCATTTATTTCCTCGTGTCCATCTTGACCTTGTGGTCTGCGATTGCTCAGGAACTGCAAAAAATTCATTAGGGAGTTTGCCAGGAGATTTTCCGTTCGCCCAAGCCTTGACCCGACACTTTGTATCGCGGTACTCGTGGGGCACAGATTAGGAGAGATGCGCCAGCTTTCAGGCTCGAACGAGGGTGGCTCATGAGAACGAGAAGGCAAAGAGAAGAAAACGCTCGCGAGGGTGCCTGCCTAGCCCCCCTAGTGAGGCATGCGAGAGAGAAAACATGAGAGAACCAGAGCCGGAAAATGCGGTAAGAGGCGAGGGAATCAAATCGGCAAGGAACACCAAAAGCAAACTTCGATTAAGGGAAAACGAGCCAACTACGGAAAGCAAATGAAAAGCCGCATCCGGCACCTAATCTAGTCTTCAAGTCTTCTCACCAGCGCGGAGCTAAGTGTTGCCACTAGGCATGGGAGGGAGCCTCAGGGCCTGAGGCCGGCGCTCCTGAGACTCCGGGGCGTGTACAGCCCCACTCATTATTTTGTGAGAGTGTCACGGGCGGCGATTCTTCATAGGCAACGGGCCTTCTTCACAGGCTCTGGGCCTTTATTCACAGGCTCTGGGCCTTGCTTCATGGGTAGAACTTTCGGAGGTGCTGGATGTTCCAGGCGTTCTGGATAGGTATCCCATCTTGCGTCTCCAGGCGCGCGGCGCCAGGCCTGGAGACATGGACGACCCTGAACGGGCCCTCCCACATGGGTGAAAGCTTGTGCAGCCCTTCCCTGGAGAGGACCCGCCTCAGGACGAGGTCACCCACCTCGAGCGTCCTGGAGCGGACGCTGCGGCAATTGTATCACCGCAGTGCCTGCTGGTACGTTGCCGCCCTCAGCGCAGCTTCATGACAACGCTCCTCCCCCAGCACGAGGTCCATCCCCCGCGTGGCGTCCTGCTGCGTTTCATCGAACGCCAGGACCCGTGCAGAGTGATGCTTAACCTCGTGAGGAAGGACTGCTTCAGCTCCGTAGACGAGGAAGAATGGGGTCTCGCCCGTTGGTTTGGTGGCGGTGGTGCGGATAGACCACAGCACGGACTGGAGCTCGTCGTGCCAGCCCCTGCCACAGGCCTCGAGCTTCTTCTTGAAGGTCTTGGTCTTGAGGCCCCTCAGGACCTCCGCGTTGGCGCGTTCGGCCTGACCATTGCTCCTGGGGTGCGCCACCGAAGCGTAGCAGATCTGCGTTCCAAGGTTAGCACAGTAGGTTTTGAAGAGGTTACTAGTGAACTGCAAGCCGTTATCTGTGATGATGCGGTTGGGGACCCCGAAGCGGCTCACGAGGCCCTTGATGAACTTGACAGCAGAGCCAGCTGGGATGGTACAGACAGCTTCCACTTCCGCCCACTTGGTGAACTTGTTGATGGCGACGTAGAGATAGCGGTAGCCCCCAGGCGCTCGAGGGAACGGGCCCAGGATGTCCAGCCCCCAGACCGCGAACGGCCATGTGAGCGGAATGGTCTGGAGGCCCTGAGCCGGCTGATGAATCTGCTTGGCGTGGAACTGGCAGGCTTCGCAGGACCTCACCAGCTCAGCTGCGTCGTTGAGCGCAGTGGGCCAGTAGAACCTGCTACGGAATACCTTGCCGACGAGGGTTCGTGATGACGAGTGGTGCCCGCAGTCCCCACCGTGTATGTCAGTTAGAAGCTCCTTCCCCTGGTCCCTGGAAATGCAGCGCAGGGAGACGCCGTTTGGCCGCTTCCTGTACAACTCACCATCCTGGATGCAGTACGCCGTGGCTTGCCGAACCACACGCTCTGCATCCTCCTCTTTGTCTGGCAGCGCCCCTTGCATCAGATATTCTTTGAATTCCTTGGTCCAGCATCCCTCCTGAGGTTCGAGCGCCAAGAGCAAGCGAGCTCCTGAGGTCGGGCCACAGGCCGGGGCTCCTGAGGCAGGAGGTTGTGGGAGTTCCTCCCGAGGCTGAGCCGTGCTTGAAAGTGGTGGTGTCGCCGATGGCTTGAAGAGCTGTTCCTCAAAGACACCGGGCTCTTGTGGCTGCCGCTTGGATGCTCTCTTGGCGATGTCGCCGGCTTCCTTGTTGGTGCCCCGGGGCACGTGCTGCAGCTCCAGGCCCAAGAACTGCTTCTCCATCTTGCGCACCTCCTCGAGGTATGCCTCCATATGCTCGTCCTTCATCTCGTATACTTTGTTGGAGAAGTTGACTAGGAGCTGCGAGTCGCCTCTAACGGTAAGGCGCTTCACCCCCAGAGCCGTCGCGGCCTTCAGGCCAGCTATGAGGCCTTCGTATTCCGCGATGTTGTTGGAGACCTTCTCGCCGTGCTGAAAGCAGAGCTGCACGGTGTAGTAGAGCTAGTCCTGAGTGGGCGAGATGAGTACTGCTCCAGCCCCTGCGCCTTGGTGCGCGAAGGCGCCATCGAAGTACATGACCCAACCGTCTGGTGCTTCACTTCCTGGCGAGGTGGACCGGTCTTCGCCTACTTCAAGCGCCGGGACGTCTGTCCATTCCGCCACAAAATCAGCGAGCGCGGCTCCCTTGATGACCCTGGTAGTGCTGAACTCTAACTGGAATGCTTGCAACTCGATGTTCCACTCGGCGACCCTTCCAGCAGAATTGGGGCTCCTGAGCACCCTCTCCAACGGGTAGGCTGAGACGACCTTGATGGGGTGGCCCTGGAAGTAATGCCGCAGCTTGCGCGTGGCCACCAAGAGTGCTAGCAGGAGCTTCTGAGGCATGGGATATCGTGCTCGTGCGTCCCGCAACATCGTGCTGACAAAATACACCGGGTGCTCGACAAGGGCTGGCGCGCTGGCGAGGCTCGTGTCTTGCGGGGGCCCGGACATCTCCTGAGGTGGTGGAACTCCTGGCGCCTGGTCGCTTGCGGGGGTCTCTGTGACGTTGTCCTGCTGAGCTTGGTCTTCCGTTGACGCCGCTGCGGCTCCCGCGGCGCCTTCCTGATCTTGCGTCATTTCAGCTGCAGCTCGGTGCGGTGCGCCCTTGGCTTGGTGCTCCTCCCGAACCGCCACCAATGCTGCGCTGGCGGAGTACAGGGTAGCGGCGAGGTAGAGCACTAGGGGCTCGAGAGGTCATGGTGCCACCATCACCGGAGGTCTGGTCAGGTACCTCTTGAGGTCTTGAAAGGCTTGGTCAGCCTCCTGGGTCCACTCGAATGGGCCCTTCTTCGTCATCAGCTTGAAGAAGGGTAGGGCGCGTTCCCCTAGCTTGGAGATGAAGCGTCCCAACGCAGTTACCCGACCAGCCAACTTCTGCATCTCCTTTAGGGTCTGTGGCGGGCTCATGTCCTCGATGGCCTTGATCATCTCTGGATTCGCCTCGATCCCTCTATGGGACATGAGAAAGCCCAGCAGCTTGCCGGAAGGGACGCCGAACACGCACTTCTTCGAGTTGAGCCGCAAGTTCACCTGGCGCAGGCTCTCGAAGGTTTCTTCCAGGTCTTGGATCAGGGTCCTCGCCTCCCGAGATTTCACCACAATGTCGTCGACGTAGCCCTCTGTGTTTCTTCTGAGCTGTCGCCCTAAGGCGATGTGCATCAGTCGCTGAAAAGTGGCGCCCGCGTTGCACAATCCAAAGGGCATGCAGGTGTAATAGTACACCCCACACGGGGTCAGGAAGGCTGCCTTCTCCACATCTTCTACCGCCATCTTGATCTGGTGATATCCTGAGAACGCGTCCAGGAAGCCCAGCAGGTCGCACTCGGCGGTGGAGTCGATGATCTGATCGATGCGTGGGAGCGGGAACGGATCTTGGGGGCAGGCTTTGTTAAGGTTGGTGAAGTCGACGCACATCCGTTCCTTCCCGCCTTTCTTCGGCACTATGACGGGGTTCGCCAGCCATTCGGGATACCGAACTTCGCGAATGGCACCCGCCGCTTCTAGCTTGCGGGTCTCTTGAACGATGAAGGCCTGCTTCTCAGTGGACTGCCGTCTCGCCCTCTGCTTCACGGGGCATACATTGGGGCATACCCTTAAATGATGCTGAATCACCTCTCTCGGGACTCCTACCAGCTGACTGGGTTCCCACGCGAATATATCCTTGTTTGCACGCAAGAACTTCACCAATGCTTCCTCTTGCCCTGGGTCGAGGCTGGCACCTTTGGTAAAGGTGGCTCCTGAGGGCCTGTCCTCGCTGACTGGCACCTGCTTGGTTTCCGCCTTGTCTTGTGTGAACAACTGCTTCTTCTTGGTCGGCAGGGCTCCCTTGGGCTCGGAGGCGCCCGCGTCGGCAGGCTGCGCCGTCGCGGCGGTTTTGAGGGCGAGCTTGAGGGCCGTCACGGCCTCCTTGGTGTCCCCCTTGATGGTGAGGACGCCTTTGCTCCCAGGCATCTTCATGAGGTTGTAGGCCGGATGAGTCGCCGCCATGAATTGGGCGAGGGCTGGGTACCCGAGGATGGCGTTGTATGGCAAGCCGATGCAGGCGATGTCGAAGTCGACCAGCTCGGTGCGGTAGTTGTCGCGTGTGCCGAAGGTGACAGGGAAGCAGATCTGTCCCAGAGAGCGGGCAGTGCCGCCACTGACTCCTGATAAAGGCTTGTTGAGACTGAGCCGCTCGAGTGGCACGTGAAGAAGGCTGAAGGCCTCTACGGAGAGCAAGTTGAGGCCCGCTCCGCCATCGATGAGGGTCTTGGTAACAGCCACGTTGCAGATGGTGGGCGTGCAGACCATTGGGATCTTGCCCGAGCCGGCGGTAGAGTTGGGGTGGTCTTCTGAGCCGAAGGTGAGGTCGGCCTCCGGCGCAGCCCAACCCGGCGGAGCCCCCGGGCGCTTGGAAGCGGCACCAATCTGACGGAGAAACGGCTTGACGTGGCGATCTGAAGGCGGTGCCTGAGAGCCGCCCAGCAGGGCCGCGACTGCATGGTGCGCCGGCACCGCGTAGCAGGCAGTGAAGAGGTCGCGGAGTTCCCCCCAGGACGCCACCGTGGATCCAGGGAGGTTGAGCAGCCAGGCGCGTGGCTCGCAGGCGAGGGCCATGGGGAGCCAGTTGGCCATGACCTTGTCGTCGCCCCTGGCCTCGAGGACGGCCTCCTCGTATGCCAGCAGGAATGCCGACGGGTCCGCCGCGCCGTCATAGCGCGGTGACATCTCCGGCCTGAACTTGGGTGGCCATCACACCTGCCGCAGGGCGGGGGCCAGGGCTCGGAGCCCCTGGGCCCCGTCGTCAGCACCGGCCGCCGGAGCGGGAGGCGTGGCACCTGCCATGGGGGCGAAGTGCGGTGGCGCGGAGCGTAGGCTGGTGGAGAGGAGCTACGGCGCACCCCTACCTGGCGCACCAAATGTCGGATCTGGGGTTCCGGCAAAACCCTTAAGGTTTGAACTCTGGGGTGCACGCGAAGTTCTTTCCCTCCTACCGATCTACGCCCTAGCTCGCTAAGATCTCGCAGACGAACTCGATGAACTAGCAACACAAAGACACAAGATTTATACTGGTTCGGGCCACCGTTGCGGTGTAATACCCTACTCCAGTGTGGTGGTGGATTGCCTCTGGGGCTGATGATGAACAGTACAAGGGGAAGAACTGCCTCCTGAGGTTGAGGTGTTCTTGTGCTTGTCGAACTTGTGTGGGTGAGGGCTCGATGAACTATCAGATGCCCTCTACTGTGGTGGCTAGTCCTATTTATATAGGCCCTGGTCCTCTCCCCAAACATTGAGTGGGAAGGGAGCCAACAACGGTGGGCAATTTGAAAGGGGACAGCTAGTACAAGCTATCCTGACAAAAGCGGTCTTCGCCTGCGAAAGGGCTCTGGTGGTGATGCCGTCTTGGGCTCCACGGTGACCTCCGTCCTGCTGGCCTGCTGGTCTTGGTCTCGTTGCACCGATATGGGAACCTTTGCCTGATGCCTCGGTACTCCGCGCCTCCGCCTGCCTCCTTAGCACCAAAGAGGAAACAAGGACGCTGCGCGCGCTGGCGCCCGCCTGGTGTTGATCGTCACGGCTCACATCATGAGAGCCTCGCGAGGTTTGCCCTGCCTTGATATCTCCGCTCCTCGCGAGTTAGCCTGGTGAGGCCGCTCCTGAGGAGGTCTTGCATCGTCCGCCTCGCGAGGCTTGGCCCCTTGCGAGGGTCTCGAATGCCTTGTCGATGAAGATGGGCCGTACGGCCTGCTAGCATAGCCACGGCGTGGGCCGCAGGCAGGCAAGTCTGGGGACCCCCGTTCTCAGGACGCCGACAACATATATGTGCCATGACGTGACACCATGCCACCTTTGATGACTTTCTGGTGAGTTTAGGATTTATGGGGACTTAAAAACCGAGATTCAAAATGTTTGAGTATGAGCCATGACACCAGTACGGTTGTAATTGGTTCCCATTCCTGGCATGGGACCTAAACATGCACCCAAGGACAAATGTATAATTTTTCTAGCCATTTTGGTGAACTGGAGCATGTATTTGTAGTTCAGATTTGAATTATGGACATTAAATGCCTAGGAAACTCAATTAGTGTCAATAAGTTTAAATTTCAGCACGGATATCCTGTCGTTCCATGTTGCCCGTAGAAGAAAATACAAGGTGAAAAGAGGCAGCGATTACGTTTCGCCCACAAGGGGGGCACGTTTCCCTATCGGAACCACGAGGCTTCTTTGAGAGAAGCTCCGGTTTGTAAGAGGCTTGTAATAAAACTTGCGCCACAATGGACGAAAAAAATTCCTTGACATATAAGTGCGATGTCGTGACACCATGTCAGGTTTCACGATTTTCAGCTCAGTTTTGGATTTACGGGGATTTAAAAACCGAGATTCTTCTCACGAAATGTTTTCAAATAGCACACGGTTCACTCACGAAAGCCGATATTCAATGAAAACTTCATGGAAACCATATTTTAAAGTTTCATAAAAATCTGAAAAAAATGTGGGATGTTAAGAAGGTGATGTTTTATTGCGACACAAAATTTCAAGTTGAAAAACATTACGAGATGTGAGCTATGAAAAGGAAAAATTCTGCCCTGAATAGTGACATTACTATTTGGCACTATTCAACACTGATTTTGTCTTTTTCATAGCTCACATCTCTTAATGTGTTTCAACCTGAAATTTTGTGTGCCAATAAAACATCATCCTCTTAACATCCCACATTTTTTGAATTTTTTTTGAAACTTCAAAACATCTTTTTCTCGTGGTTTTCACCGGTTTCCACCGAATGTTGGTTTCCGTATGATATCCCCCCTCCCAGCTGCGTGCGGTCTCTGAGTCCTGCATTCTGACTGGCCAGAACCCAAACCCCACGGATCGTACGTGTGCACCGTTGGATGCTCCCAGATCGAACGGCAACCCTGAGCCCTTTCGACAGCACATGCAGTACATGGGTAAGCACTATGCGCATGCATCGTGTAGCTCATGCTTCCTTCTCTACTAGGTTTTCATTCAAAACAGGCTACCGTTTCTCGCCACTCCTCTCATCGGTTTCCCGCCTCTTCTCCGAGATATGCATGATGTAGATGTTCGTTTAATTCTTATAGTTCATCTCATCCAAAATCAATTAGTTTTGTAAAATAACTATTTTAAGATTCATGGAATTGTGCATTGTAAAGGTAAAAACAAAAGGTGACAATTAATTTAGAAAAAAAGGTTTGGGAAATTAAGATATGGAAGATTCTAGTGAACAAAGGAGAAGTGCTTGTGTTTTGAGGTTTGTGCATTATGCTTAAGTTCAACCATGGAGGCTTCTAGATTGTACATGTGGCAGAATCTGGTGGAATGTAGATGATATCCAACGGCCAGTAGTGCTCGGATTTGCCATCTCTGTACCGTCGGATTGGCTTCATCCAACGAGCAACTTTCATAGTTATTCACACACTATATATGTGTATAGATGTATAGATATAGATGTATAGATATATTTATATATAGATGTGTCCCATGCTAGACAAAATAAAGTTTGAGCGCATGCGTGGGACGCCCCCCACCCCCCCACCCCGCGTGGCTGCCTCGAAGTTGGGAAACTGACATCACAGGTATTGAACCAGGCTTGGAGTCGGGTACGGTGTTCGGTTTGTAATGTACTTGGCGTGGCCCATCGAAGTTGTGCATTTGGGATTTAAACACATCATACACCATCGTACCCATACATATTTTTGGGCCGCATGCAGCGTATATGGGGTCTTCTGATCGACCACGTCTCCCTTGTGCGGGTTTTTGTGACGACACGGATATCTATGGGCTCCCCGAGTGTATATATATCATCCCTTTGACTGATAATGAGGGGTATGTGTTGGCCATGAATGGATTCCTCTTAGTTCATGTTAGGGCCGGTCACTGTCAAATGTCGGTCAACCAAAGCTCGAGCACATGCGTTTTCAGGATTCCCTCCCAGATGCTCGGATTGCTGGGTTCGACCTACATCAAACCCTGCGTACGTATCTCGTCCTTAACTACCTTGCCTTCATGGTTGTTGTCTGTATCGAGAGGTAGGCACCACATCTAAATTGTACATTATTATATATTGAAAACACACATCACCCCTTCCCAACGTACATCATTTTGGGCCGCATCCAAGAGGTGCTATTTTTGTGGTCCCTCTCGTGCGATGTTTATGATGGTTCAATCTATTGGCCCAAGCGGTTTATCGACAACAACAACTATCATTTGACCAAAACGAAAGATTCATTGGTCCGTCTTATGGTAGGTCATGGCGACATGCATGTGTGACCAAAGTATCGATCATTACGTGCATTTGCCCCGCTGGCACGAACTGGGAGGTGGTGGGCCAAGCATCCTGGCTAGGTACGACATTATGTCATTATATATATCCTAGCTAGGTGGTTGTTAGGGTGCTTTCGGGTTTGCGAGGTAGGTGCCACCAAGGTTATGCATTGTGTATTTAAAGTTTTAAACATCCCCAATATTCGTACATATATTTGGCCACTTCCAGGTGGTTCTTGACTTCTGGCCCCTCTCATCGATCTTCAATGACGCGCCCAACCGTGGGCCCACGGGGTCAAAGTTGTGCATTGGAATTTTGAACATCACATACCACCCTTTTCGCTCATATATATTTGGGCCACATGCTGGTGTGGCTGTCTTTTGACCCTCCCTAACGTTATTTTTTGCTACAAAGACTCTGATGATCCTCAACGGACACGGGATATAATATCTAAACCGTGTGCGATACAAGTGCGATGTGAATCACCATGACCGCGCAAGCGAGAGCAAATTAAGGTGGAGGTACTGGCTCAACCGTGTGTGATGCTAGTGCGCCGAAATCACCACGACCGCGCAAGCGCGAGCAAAGGGTGGAGGTACTGGCTCAACCGTGTGCGATGCAAGGGCGCTGAAATAACGACGACCGCGCAAGCGCGAGCAAAGGGTGGAGGTACTGGCTTAACCATGTGCGATGCAAGTGCGCTGTAAAACCACCACATGTGGAAGCTAAAGGCGGGTAAGTTTATTTGGAAATTAGGACGAACCGTGTGCAATAGACCAGCTAGCTAGAAATATAAAAAACAAACTACCCGCCTTGAGCGTTGCAAAAATCGGCGGATCCGCGCCACTTTTCCTTATTATCATACACGCATATTGTTATTGGACCGTGCGCGATCTTGGGCACTCCTGCCCCGCATCAATTCCTTTACCCAAATTTTAGTAGGCGTCGTACTTCAACCGTCGCCCACACTCCTCCAGCACCGACCTTATAGTAAAATTTTAGCAGCTGAGGCATTTGAACCGTCGCCCTCCTTCGTCCACCACCATCTCCACCCACCATTACTAAAATTTTCAGTAGCCGCGGCGTATCCTCAAACACCACCCCCTCCACAGTCCCCCACCCGCCCCCTCCCCCCTTCGAACCCTAGCTCGCGGCCGCTGCCGGCGCCGCCACTAACCCTGCCGGTCTTCCCGTTCCTCCTAGCTTAGATAATAAATTTTAGGTTATCCAGCGATTCCCATACCGTCGCCCCACTCCCCTGAGTTTTTAGATGAGGCCTGCGGTGTCCCTCCCCGCCAGATCCACATCCCCTGCTCCAGAATGTCGCAGTCTCAGCTCGACCACGTATCCCGGGGAGGCCGACGAGCGTTCGACCAAGAAGAGGTTTATCATGGCCTCTCCGGCGGACGTTGGCGAGGTGGCCGCCGTTTGCCCCGACTTGTCGATCCCGAAGACGTTGACTACGTTGCCATGCCAAAGGCTTCATGTCAGCGGGCTGGCGTATTACTGTATCTTGGGAAAGCTGGCTACGACATCAAGCTCGTCCACACCGATGGCTTCACGCGGGCCATGTCACAGGTTAAGTGGTCCATCCCCAACCCCTCTGGTTCAACTGCTATCGATCTCTTCGACGGCCCTGCCGCTGATCTCCTCCGCCAAGCGGTCAAGGATTTACGAGCTTTATACGCCATCGAGCCCATTTTGTCACTTCTGAAGGACACGTTCAACGGCGGCGGCTTGGGATCCTCAATTGCCAAGTCAGATCTCATCGACCACGACCACGAGGCAACATTCTATCAGCAAATATTACCTTTTCTAGCTTGCCAACCTGTACCCTTTGTTGTAGTAGCATTTGTCGTGCGGTGCTTTAACTGTGTCGTGTTTAATTATTTCAGTTATGCAAAAATGTATTGTTCAATAGGTCTATGTGATGTTTAAGTATGAATTGTCCACTTTAGTTTCACGAATGGCTATATTTGGTTGTTTAGTGAGTAGATGCCTTGTTTATCTGTATTTGGTTGTTAGGTTGGTTGGAGTGAGCATTTTTTCAGTTATCGAGCAGATGCCTTGTTTATCTGTATTTGGTTCTTAGTTTGGTTGCAGTGAGTATTTGTCCAGTTATCAAGCAGATGCCTTGTTTATCTGTATTTGGTTGTTAGGTTGCTTTTTTTAGCATTTGTCCAGTTATCAAGCAGATGCCTTGTTTATCTATATTTGGTCGTTAGGTTGCTTTTTTTAGCATTTCTCCAGTTATCAAGCATATGCCTTGTTTATCTTTATCTGCTTGTTAGGTTGGTTGCAGTGAGCATTTGTCCAGTTTTCAAGCATATGCCTTGTTTATCTGTATTTGCTTGTTAGGTTGGTTGCAGTGAGACTCTGTCCAGTTTTCAATGGCTATATTTGGTTGTTATACTGGTCATTTATGCCTTGTTTATTCCAGTTATCAAGCAGATGCCTTGTTTATGTTTATCTTCTTGTTAGGTTGGTTGAGTGAGCATTTGTCCAGTTTTCAAGCATATGCCCTATTTATCTGTATTTGCTTGTTAGGTTGGTTGCAGTGAGACTCTGTCCGGTTTTCAATGGCTATATCTGGTTGTTATACTGGTCATTTATGCCTTGTTTATTTCAGTTATTCCCAATGTGTGGTTCATTATGTGCAAATCGGAACTGTGCCGCTCGACTACATCAATACCAGTTTGAACGGCTATATTTGGTTCCAGTTATTCCTGGTGTAGTTAACACATGCCCTTTATTTCAGTTTTACACATTTATCAAGTGTGATGTTTAAGCATTACCTACGTTCTATTCATTTTCAACAATACCAGTTTGAATTGCAATATTTGATGGCTGTTAAGCCTGCTGTCGGTAACATTGCCTTCCATTTTGTATCTACTTTAATAGCATGCTGAAACCAACACATTCAAGCTATCATTTGGAGATGATGTTGTTTACCTTTGCTATATTTGTTTGATGTTAAGATTGCTGTACTTATCATGCCTTTCCACTACTTATGCAGGACAACAACGGGAGTGGCCACCATTTTCCGCCGAGGTTAGCTTCATCCCTCGGCTTGTACTCCCCCCGTCGTTCCATAATGTAGTGCATATAGATCCAGGCCTGGACACTAGTTAGCTTCTAATATTGACTTGTTGCTTGTAGGTACATATGCCCTTGGCAAGGATCCACGCATCGACCCTTTTTGCGTATGGGGCAATGAGATATTGATGAGCAAGCATCAAGTGAGGAAACTGATAAGGATTATTAGCAAAAAGATACGAATGGTGGCAAGCAAATTATTTGTTTATGCTCTATCCAACACAACAGTGAGCTGTAGGATGGTAACTACAAACTCTGCAGCCTTCTCTTTTTACTGCCCATAATTAGTTGTTAGACAATAATGTCTGAATCTTTTTAGTTCCCAGTGGTTCCCGAAGCAGTTCACTCAAGATTACCTCGCAAAGTACATGATTGGTGGACACGCAATGAAGGTTAAAGTATTTCATCCAGACTACAATGAGCATCAAGAAGTCCTAATGAAGACAGTGAAGGATGGACGGGCAGCCATCACAAGGGGTTGGCCTAGAGTCGCGTGCACCTTACGCATGGAGGAGGGCACAATATGGGCATTCCGCTTCACCTTCTCCAGCAACCAGAATGTCTTTCGCCTCTCTCTTTACGGTCTTTAGTACAACTGTGGTTCATCATTCTTTACTTGGTGCTTCTGTAGTTCTTCAGTATATGTACCTATGCATTGAATTATGGATTCGTGGTTGAACCTATATTTGTAATAAACATGGTTGGATATGAAATAAGTGATTGCCTACTTTCAAATTCATAACATGTGATTTTTAAATTAGGGATTAATTGGATTAATTATGGATTAAATAGGGATTACACTGCACAGGGTTTGCGAAAGTGAAACGTCTGCGATATACGTGGAGATCAGAAACGTTTCTAGGATCCACTACGTGTGCGATCAATCTCCACTGCACACACGACTTTCTCTTGAAAACTGTTTGCGTTAGGCCACCTTGCGCAAACGTTTATCACATAAAAAGTGTGTGTGATGGACAGCCTTTGCCACACGGTTTCTTTCTACGCACCGTGTGTGATGCATTCAATAACGCAAACGATAAAATTATTAATATCGTGTGCAATGGCAACGCTATCACAAACGATTTAACGGGAAAAAATTGTGTGTGATGTACCTGTGAACGGAAACATTTTCCTTGGAGCGACTGTGTGGGATGTACATACGAACGGAAACGTTTAGCGGGGACTGACTGTGTGGGATGTACTTGCGACCGGAAACAATTTTGCTGTATAATTGTATTTTTTAGCTCTATTGTACGTTTTTCCGTATTTGAGCGCTCGCCGGTCGCACACGACCTCATTTTGCCGAACGTGTGTGCCAAGAGGGCATATCCCCGACGGTTTCTGGGTCGTGTGGGAAGGACCCCCCTATCGCCCACACTCACTTGGCGACGGTTCCAGATGCCGTCGCGGAAAGGGGTTAAAAACCGTTTGTTTAGGACCGACGCGCACCAGTGATGCTTGAAAATGAGGCCTAGGGTCCGTACTTTCGCTAGTGCAATCTCTCAACAATGCTAATATAATTGGATCATATAACCGTCCCTCAACGTGCAATGAAGAATCACTCCAAAGTTCCTATCCAGCAAAGAACATAAGAAGAAATTGTTTGTAGCTATTCTTTCCAATCGATCTATCCAAGGGTTCGTACTAAAATAACACCAAGTTATTCTTTTCGATCGATCTATCAAGAATTTGTACTAAAATAATGCTAAGTTATTCTTTCCGATCGATCTATCAAGAGTTCATACTAAAATAACACCAAAGCAAATTCAGATTCATAGTACTCAATCCAACACAAAGAACCTCAAAGAGTGCCCCAAGATTTCTACCGGAGAAACAAAGACAAGAACGTGCATCAACCCCTATGCGTAGATTACCCCAATGTCACCTCGGGAATCCGCAAGTTGAGTGCCAAAACACATATCAAGTGAATCAATATGATACCCCATCATCACCATGAGTATTCATATGCAAGACATATATCAAGTGCTCTCAAATCCATAAAAGTATTCAATCCGATAAAACAAAATCTCAAAAGGAAAACTCAATTCATAAAAACAAGATAGAGAGGGGAAAACACCATATGATCCGACTATATTAACAAAGCCCGCGATACATCAAGATCGTGACATCTCAAGAACATGAGAGAGAGAGAGAGATTAAACACATAGCTACTTGTAAAAACCCTCAGCCCCGAGGGTGGACTAGTCCCTCCTCATCGTGGTGGCCGCCGGGATGATGAAGACGGCCACCGGTGATGATTCCCCCCTCCGACGAAGTGCTGGAACAGGGTCTAGATTGGTTTTTGGTGGCTGCAGAGCCTTGCCGCGGCGGAACTTCTGATCTAGGTTAACCCCGAGGGTTTTTGGAATATTTGGGAATTTATAGGTTAAAGAGGGGGTGCGAAAGGCCACCGAGGTGGGCACAACCCACCTGGGCGCGCCTGGGCCCCCAGGCGTGCCCTTGTGGGTTGTACCCCCCTCGGGGCACCCCCCCTGGTGCTGCTCTGGCCCATTGGATGTCTTCTGGTCCATAAAAAGCCACAAAAAAATTCGCGGTGTTTGGACTCCGTTTGATATTGATTTCCTGCGATGTAAAAAACAAGCAAAAAATAGAAACTGGCACTGGGCACTGGATCAATAAGTTAGTCCCAAAAAATGATATAAAGTTGTTATAGATTGATTGTAAAACATCCAAGAATGATAATATAACAGCATGAATACTTCATAAATTATAGATACGTTGGAGACGTATCAGCATCCCCAAGCTTAATTCCTACTCATCCTCGAGTAGGTAAATGGTAAAAGAAATAATTTATGAAGTGTGAATGCTAGCAAAGTGCACAAGTTTTGTTGGGGATATAACTACTGAGTATAAACTGCCCAGGAAGGGCCGGGTTATACCCATAATGAGTTATTCATATTGAAGCCCATGAAGACAAGGAGTATGGCGCTTTACGGAAGAGATCTAACATGAAGGCCCAAGGCCCAAAGGCGGAATAGGGCCCGTAAAAATAAACCGCCATATGATGTGTAACTTGTGTTGTAAGATAGGAAAGGGTAGAAACTGAGCCGGGCACGTTTATGAGCCGGTCGGGATTCTGTAAACCGCCGGGCGTCAACCTGTGTATATAAAGGGACGACCTGGCGGCGGTTTGGGGACCAGAAACAACAGATCGAGAGCCAGGCAAAGTGTATTCGCTCCCTGGTCATCGAAACCCTAGCAATTCCACATCAAGTGGATTAGGCTTTTACCTTCACCGCAAGGGGCCGAACCAGTATAAACTCCTTGCGTCCTTTGTCCCGCTTTAACCCGTTTAAGCTAACTATGTTGCGATGGCTCCACGACTAAGTCCTCACACTAGGACATCTGCCATGACAAAACCACGACAGTTGGCGCCCCGTGGGGTTTCGCACGATGGTTTCAAGTTCTTAGAGGGCAGCTTCGAAGGGCTCAAGGGATACGCTGTGGGCCGGATGACCAAGAGTTGTCGCGGCAAGCTCTACATCAACGATGCAGGCTGGGGGCCCGAGGCCAGCTCAATTGAGTACGGGTACCGAGTCCCCTTTGGATGTATTCATGTCTTCATTGGCAAGATCGGCGAACCGGGCCCTGAGACGGACATCTGCACCGACATCGTCGAAACGGCTCAGCGTGCGAGACCCGCCCGGGTTCAGCCTGCCATGAAGCATGCCTTCGTGGGAGTCATCCATGGAGTGGAATCTGAGGATAGATCGGCATCTGGTGGAGAAACCGTCGTTTACTCTGATGACGAGTCATCTATCGGAGAGGCCGAGTCCTTGTACCAACTGCAAGACGGCCGGATTGGGGGTTGTTCCGATGGCGACAGTATTCTGGACCCCTTCGATCTGCCGAGCCGGGTTGCGATCTTCATGGCCGGTACACAGTCATTGCAGCACTCTTCGACCGCAGCGGCGATGATCTCCGGATGAGCAGCGGCGACAGCAGCTGGGGCAGGAGGCCCTGCGCAACCGCCGGTTCAGGTTTTGTCCGATTTATTTGACACTTTGGCAACACTGCTGGCGGCGGAGGTTAACCCGGCGAATCAGGATCAGCATAACGCGGAAGTTGCGAAAGTGAAGGATCAGAAAGTTCAAGCCAAGGCACACCTGGAAGCTGAGAACACCAGGATGGTTGCAGAGCGGGCCGAGTTGGATGCACAGGCTTACTGGCTTATGTTGGATCAGAACGCGTCAAATGATGTGATGAGGAGAAGGTACCAGTCTCACCTTCCTCCAGTTTATGAGGCAAGGAATCTCTTTAACACGCCAGGAGCAGGAACCAGTAACCAGCCAGTGGTGAACCGGGTGGAGGCACCTGGAACAGGGGCGACGGTTCAGCTGCGCACGATGGATCCGCCTCGTCAGAATGTCCCGTCACAGCACATATCAACACCTCCGGGTCATTACTCCAACTTTGGATAACATAGTCGCCGCCGCTTCACGATTGGCGGCCCTCCCAGTCGAAGGCGAGTCCCCAGTAGCGATTGAGACGCGACGGGCTAGAGAGCTCCTTCAGATAGCCTTGACTCAGCAGCAGGCTTATTCGTACAGCCGCGAGAGGATTCATTCCACACCCTGCCCAAGCCGGAGTTACAACAGGCACATTGATGAACCGGCTGTGTCAAGTAGTGCGTGGAACCGTAACCCGCCTCGAGGGCATAACCCGGCGAGCGGTGGTGCTAATGCTCAGGACGTGGTGGATCATGGTAGAGCACGTCGAGAAGCCGAGTTAGCGGCACGGTACGTGGCCCGTCAGCTTACTCCAGTTTGTCCAACAACTTCGGTGGAACCAGGTGTTGCTTTCAGTTCTTTGGGGGTGCCGTGTCTCACCCCGGCTCTACGTAATGTGCGGCTGCCCAAGGATGTCAAAGGTCCTCGTAAATGCCCAATTACACTGCCGACTTACCCCCCGAATCATGGGTTGAGAGCTATGAGATGGCGATGGAGATGCTGAATGTGGATGATGCAGCATGTGCTAAATACTTCACCATGATGTTGGAAGGAACAACTCGTACTTGGCTGAAAAGTTTGCCAGCTAACTCCATTGGATCATGGGCCGAGTTAAAGGCCCGGTTTATCCTGAATTTCAAGGACACGTGCATGCAGCCCATGTCAATTGTGGACTTAGCCACCTGTGTCCAAGAAGAAGGTGAATCAACAACTCATTGGGTGTGCCGGGTTTCAGCAATCTTGCATTCATCGGACCGCATCAATGCCGATACAGCAGTCTTAACGTTGGAAGGCAATTGCCGGTTCACGCCTCTGAAGCTGAAATTGGGACGGCTCAAGCGTCACTGCAATGACATGGGGACGCTTATGGCAGCTCTGGTTAAGTATGCCGACTCTGGTAGTACCAAGGACCCCGAGTCTGACGATGAAAAGCCGGGAAAGGGAAAGAAGAGCGGCAGCACCAAAGGGCAACAGCATAACCCGGCGGGCCATGGAAACAACGGTAAGCGTAAGGCGGATAACAGTTTGGATTTTGTGGCTAACACCAACACATAGAATAATGGTCAGCGTCGTAAGGGTAAACCGCCCCGGCGGAGTGGAGGATCAGGTATCAATCTTGAGCACCTATTAAACCAGCCTTGCCCAAGACACGGGACGCGAGAAAGGCCATCTACGCGCCTCTGGAAGGATTGCTTTATTATGAGGGAGTTCAAAAACTCAAATCTTTTCCAAGATGGTCATGGATCGGGCGTCGGTTCAGGACCCGGTTCTCATGGGCCGGGTTATGGTGGAGGCAGTTCTGGCTCAGGGTTTCAAGGCAATCAAGGCGGTCATGGCAATCAAGGCGGTCATGGCAACCAAGGTGGTTATAATCATCAGGGGAGTCAACAGCAGCAACATTCGGGTTATCAGAGCAACCCGAAGTAGTTGAATAGTGGGCAGTATCATGTCTTCACCACTAGCCTATGCAAGCGTGACCAGAAGCTTCATAAGAGAGCTGTGAACTCCGTTGAACCGGAAATTCCCCATTATTTGCGATGATCTGAGCAGCCCATCGTATGGAGTCGAGAAGATCAGCCACCCCGGGTTGATAATCCAGGTCACCTGGCACTGGTGGTGGCACCGCCGGTTGGAGGGTATAAGTTTACCAAGGTACTCATGGATGGGGGAGCAGCATCAATATCCTCTATTATGAAATCTTCCGTCGCATGGGGTTGACAGTTAAAAATCTTAAACCGTCGAACACTGTTTTTCATGGTGTGGTGCCTGGTAAGTCGGCGTATCCAGTCGGTAAGATAGCCCTGGAGGTCGCTTTTGGAGATGATCACGACTCTAGATCAGAGACGTTGACCTTTGAAGTGGTGAAAATCAAGAGCCCTTATCATGCCCTGTTTGGACGGCCGGCTTATGCTAAGTTCATGGCAAGGCCCTGTTATGTTTATCTGCAGCTCAAGATGCCGGGTCATAAGGGGACTATCACAGTACATGGGAGCCGTAAGATAACTTTGGAATGTGAAGAAGGTGATGCGGCTTATGCTGAGTCGGTTTGTGCAACAGAGGAGTTGAAGTTTTATAAGGACAATGTTGATCCGGCGGATATGACTTCTTTGAAAAAGCCAACTACAGAGCATGATCCGGCCTTGAAGTTTAAATCAGCTGATGAGACTAAGCTAGTTGATTTTGTTCCTGGCGATTCATCCAAGCATTTCAGCATCAGTGCTAATCTGGACCCAAAATAGGAAAGCGCGCTCATCGAGTTCATCCGTGAGAACCGGACATCTTTGCATGGAAACCTTCTGATATGCCAGGTGTACCGAGGGAACTCAGTGAGCAAACTCTTAATATCGATCCCAAGTTTAAACCGGTTAAGCAGTTTCTCCGCCGCTTCAATGAACAAAGGCGCAAGGCTATTGGAGAGGAGGTAGCCCGGCTCTTGGCAGCAGGGTTCATTGTGGAGGTGTTTCACCCTGAATGGTTAGCTAACCCGGTGCTGGTGCTTAAGAAGAACGGCACTTGGCGTATGTGTGTGGACTACACGGATTTGAACAAAGCTTGTCCGGCTGATCCCTTTGCTCTCCCTCGTATTGATCAGATTATTGATGCTACGGCGGGTTGTGAGCGTTTGAGTTTTCTGGATGCTTACTCTGGTTATCATCAGATCAAGATGGCAGTTAAGGACCAGGAGAAGACGGCTTTTATAACTCCGTTTGGAGCCTTCTGCTATGTATCTATGCCTTTTGGGCTTAAGCGTGCTCAGGCAACTTATCAGCGATGTGTGCAAAATTGCCTTCACAGCCAGATTGGGCGCAATGTTCATGCCTATGTGGATGACATTGTGGTGAAGTCAAGGAAGAAGGAGACCCTGGTCGATGATTTGAAGGAGATGTTTGACAATCTTCGGGTCTACAAAATGATGCTTAATCCGGCAAAATGTGTCTTTGGCATACCAACAGGCAAGCTCTTGGGTTTTTTGGTGTCTAACAGGGGCATTGAAGCTAATCTAGAGAAGATCAAAGCCATTACTTCCGTGGCTAAACCGGCGTGTGTCAATGACGTTCAGTGTTTGGCAGGTCAGATTGCAGCGCTGAGCCAGTTTATAAGCCGCCTTGGAGAAAAGGCCATCCCTCTGTATCAGATGATGAAAAATACGGATAATTTTGTCTAGAGCGATGCTGCTAATACGGCATTTGAGGACTTGAAGAAGCAGTTAGCTGAGCCACCTATCCTGGTTGCTCCGGTCGATAAAGAGTTGCTGTTGTTATATGTGGCTGCCAATGCCCGGGCTGTTAGTGTGGCCATTGTGGTGGAACGTAACGAGGCCGACAAGGAATATCCGGTTCAACGGCCGGTTTATTATATCAGTGAGGTGCTTATTGAGTCCAAGCAGAGGTACCCACATTGGCAGAAGCGGGTGTATGGAGTTTTCATGGCAAGCCGGAAGCTTAAGCAGTATTTTCAGGGTCATCCCATCACTGTGGTCAGTTCTGCTCCTTTGGGATATATAATCCAAAACAGGGAAGCAACTGGCCGGGTTGCCAAGTGGGCCATTGAGCTTGGGCCTCACGGGTTAAAATTGTGCCTCATACGGCGGTCAAGTCCCAAGCACTTGTGGATTTCATCAATGACTGGACAGAGTTGCAGGTGCCAGAGGAAAAGCCGGATAACACGTATTGGACTATTCACTTTGATGGGTCCAGGCAATTGGAGGGCTCGGGGGCTGGAGTTGTGCTAGCTTCCCTCGAGGTGATAAATTTTGTTATGTTCTCCGTTCAATGTTCCCTTGTACTAACAATGCAGCTGAATATGAGGCCTTACTCCACGGTCTTCGAGTGGCTAAGGAGATGAACTTAATCCGGGTTAGGTGCTTTGGTGACTCGGATTTGGTAGCTCAGCAAGTATCTGGTACTTGGGATTCCAAAGATCCACTCATGGCAGCTTATCGACGAGAGGTGGATGTTATTGCTGGTCATTTCAAGGGTTATCAGGTTGAACATGTGGACAGGAGAAAGAATGAAGCGGCCGACGCTTTAAGCCGTTTGGGTTCCCAACGTAAACCGGTCCCACCCAATGTTTTCCTGGATGTCTTGCATAACCCGTTGGTCAAGCTACCTACAGAGGAGGATTTAGCTATTCCTGACCCGGAGGCTCAGTTGGTGGCAGCTCTTCATGTTATCCCAGATTGGACAGTCCCATATTTGGCATATATGACCCGGGGCGAGTTACCTGAGGATGAAACTTTGGCCGGGCAGATAATCCGGCGATCCAAGTCAATGACCATTGTCAACGGAGAATTGCATCATTGCAGTGTAACAGGGATGTTTCAGCGTTGCGTATCTCCTGAAGAAGGCTGTGAGATTTTGCGTGAGATCCACGAAGGACATTGTGGTCACCATGTCGGTTCAAAGTCCCTAGTAGCCAAGGCTTTTCATCACGGCTTCTATTGGCTGACGGCTCATGCTGATGCTGAAGACTTGGTCAAAAAGTGTGACGGCTGCCAAAAATTCTCACGACGTGCTCATGTACCGGCTCAAGAATTGAGGATGATTCCAATTACTTGGCCGTTTGCAGTCTGGGGGCTGGATATGGTTGGGCCTTTTAAGAGGTCCAAATATAAGAAGACCCACCTGTTGGTGGCGGTTGATAAGTTCACTAAGTGGGTGGAAGCAGAGCCAGTCAGTAAGTGTGATGCAGCCATGGCGGTTCAATTAATCAAGAAGGTGATTTTCCGGTTTGGTTTTCCACACAACATCATAACTGATAATGGCACTAATCTGTCCAAGGGTGCTATGAAAGAATTTTGTCAACGTGAGCACATCCGGCTTGACGTATCATCAGTGGCTCACCCCCAATCTAACGGTCAAGCGGAGAGAGCCAATCAAGAGATCCTGAGAGGCATCAAGCCCCGGCTTATGGTTCCTTTATAGAGGACGCCGAGTTGCTGGGTGGAAGAGTTACCTTATGTGTTATGGAGTATCAATACCACACCTAACAGGTCTACGGGTTACACACCTTTTTTCATGGTTTACGGAGCAGAGGCGGTTCTCCCTAGTGACATCCGCCATGACTCGCCTCGTGTGGCGGCTTATGTTGAAGCTGACAATGAGAAAGCACGTCAGGAAGCACTTGACCTGTTAGATGAGGAGCGTGATATTGCAGCAGCTCATTCGGAGATTTACCAACAAGATCTGCGTCATTATCACAGCCGCCGGGTTAAAACCAGAACTTTTCAAGAAGGCGATCTGGTGCTCCGGCTCATCCAGGATCAGACTGATATGCACAAGTTATCCCCGCCTTGGGAAGGACCTTTTGTGGTCAGCAAGAATCTGAAAAACGGGTCGTACTACCTTATCTATGTTCGAGAGCACAAAGACTCACGTAAATCGGAGGAGGAGACCCACCGGCCGTGGAATATCGCTCATCTTCGACCTTACTACACCTGAGCCATAGGCAACTCTTATGTACATATTCTTGACAATGTATATATTATGATCAATATAATAAACCGGCATCCCTACTAAAGCGGGGCTTCTGCCGTTCTTCCATAAAAGCTTTTGGTTACATGGGGGCTTCTGTTTATAAAACGGAGTTCTGATTGCCCATTGATCCGGCTTATAGGCCACATAAAAAAATTGGGGGCTTGTTACCCAAAGTTAAAAAGGGCAAAAGAGAGTGTTGCAAAAGCACAACTCAAACATAGGCACCCATTGAGCACAGCTCAAAATATTGCTTGGGGGCTCTTTTGTTCTACAAGAACAAAGAGTCTATAACCTTGTAATAGGCTATAAAAGCCAGGCTTGGAAGCCAGGTGTATTCACCTAAAACCCCGGGTTATCTTGCCTTTTTAAGTAAGTCACTCCGCCCAGGTAATCCTGGTAAGACCCATCGAACGTTTAACAAGTCAATCTTATACAGACCCTGAACTTGTCATAGTTAAAATGATGATTGGTTAATGTGAGGTCCATCTTATAAGGTTTGTAAAATGGTTTAACTCAGTGGCCTGGCAGCCCATGAAAAGCCTCGCTTCTTGCATGTTTTCTTTTGAAGTTTTTCTTTTGGCGGTTTATTTTGATGTAGTTTATATTAATCCGGTGTTTACTGACCCGGACTAGCTTTTGACTATAAGTTGCCAGTACAAAATTACAAGATAACCGGTGTCTATTGACCCGGCTTGGCTTTCGACTATAAGTTGTCAGCACACGATCAGCTATAATCCGATGTTTATTGACCCGGTCTGGCTTCGACTACAAGTTGTTAGTATGATACAAGGATAATCCGGTGTGTATTAAAACCGGTCCGGTTTTGCTATAAACCGGCAAAACATAGGAGGACTTATCAATATTCAATATTTGGGTTATCACCCTTACCACAATAAGTTGGTAAACCAACGACGTGATTCAATATCACAGGTATGATATATTTCATATTTGAGTATTCTTAAATACGGCCTTGGTTATAAACCCTGGCTATATGTTGGGCACTATGACCCGTCCGGCGGTAAACCGCCAGGACACTTTCAACTTGTTGTATGCATGAACGGATTGAATAAACTGCTAAGGATTATAAGCAGACATAGCGTATCTTAATCATGGCGGATTAACAGTGTCATGCAAAGTGAATATGCACGATGGCATAGCAGACCAAGCGTTTAAACTAGACTATTACAAGGCGCTTTGATGCCCAAAAGGATAATTGTTTTCAACAAGTGTTGCAGTATGCAGAAAGATAAACCGGCCTCCTGTTCATGACTCTTCGCCGGGCTGACTTGACGGTTGTGGATCATCCTGCGCCGGTTCATCCTCCTCCTCTCCACCCAGTGGCTGGAAGTGCCCAATCGATCCCAGTTAAGGCTTGGAATACAGCTTCATCACTTATAAGTGTGGAGGGTTCAACATCAGGGGCATAGGTGTGCTTACGGATTGGCGGGATAAGATTTTGTGCATCATAAGTTGGTGCAGTAACCCGTTTGTTGTTGGCATCATAAATTGACTAATAGTGTGAAAGATCAGTTTCTTCAACCAATTTGCTAACCAGTGGACACATTTTCCTTGTTATGGCTCGGAGGTCGTCATTATCGAAGTCTGAACCGTCCTCCTTTATGCTTGGATAGCCGTTTCCAATATCGGCCGGATCAAGATCAGGTATCCCTGCTTTGGCCCGGGTTAATGCAGTAAGAGCACCTGCCCTGGCTGCCGATTTCTTCAATTCTTCAAACCGGGCAGGTGACATTGACAGCCTTTCCAATGTCCCCTTGATTAAAGTTGGGGGCGGCTTGTTATGAGAGGCGGTACAGATGATCCGTTGCGCGCCAGTATATAATTGCTCTATAAGAGTATAGGAAGCCTTCAATTTCTTCTGCATATCAGAGCCCAGATGGGTAAGGCGAGTTCCTGCATCATTACGAACGTCGATAAACTGGCAGTTTATGGGGCAGTACATGTTAAAAGTGTATAATAAGGATACTTACCAAACACAGCAGTGGTCATGGCATTTATTTGTCGCTTCAAGCCAGTCAGCTCTTCTACCACCGGATTAAGGGCTGCTTCTGCATCCTCAACCCTCTTTTGCAGTGTGGTTTTCTCTGTGTCCCAGTCTGCCCGTTCCTTCTTGAAGCTTTCCTTCAGTTTCTCCATGGCTGTTAAAGCACTGATCAGCTCTTCTTTAGCCTTGGAAGTCTCTGATTGTTGGGACTTAATATTTTCTTGAAGGTCGGCGATTTGGGATTCTTTCTTGATAAGATCAGCCTGCAAGTAATGTTCAATTTATGAGGTTGCAGCATATATTTGAAGTCCCAAGCACATATCAAGTTATGCACTTGGCACTTGGGGGCTAATGCCTATTTGCTTTTATCAAAAAGTTTTTATAAGTCCCAAGCTCAATACGTGTCACGACCGGATTTTGGGATATAAATTCCCAGAAAAACGGCCTGTGTGCTCACCAGCCCCAGGATTACTGTTAGCTGATGAGATACCAACTTGATATAAGAATTCCAAGCAAGGAACAACAATATGTAGTACAAGACCATTTAGGCCTGGGAGTACAACACTTGGTTTCTAATAGTTGAGGGCGGAAGCGGTTGGAAACATCTGCGCCTATGGGACTCCATTTCCCACAAGAACAGCTGACCAGGATAACTCCTATCTTCGCGAGGCTGCAAATGTCAACACGCAGGCTCCGAGGTTGTCACCGCGATGCATACCTCCACGCAAGGCAATCTGGCCAAGACAATAGCCAGGGACAAGCCAGTGAGTACGTTTGAATGTACTCGCAAACATTAAGAACACGGGTATAATATGTCCAACATACTCCAGATCTAATAGACGATCATACATCCGTCACGAAAATATACGAGAAACCATGATGCACACATATGGATAAAAATATACCAAAATAAAATACTGGGTGCCAAACGAGTGTCTGAATGACTCCTCGAGCGGAAAATGCAGAATAGTAATGCTGGTGCCAAACGAGTGTCTGAATGACTCCTCGAGCGGAAAAATGCAAAATAGTAAATGAGTGTCTGAATGACTCCTCGAGCGGACAATGCAGAAATAATAATACTGGTGCCAAACGAGTGTCTGAATGACTCCTCGA
>NC_057802.1:361791836-361792087 GCF_018294505.1 Triticum aestivum | reverse complement strand
TCCTCGAGCGGAAAATGCAGAATAGTAAACGAGTGTCTGAATGACTCCTCGAGCGGACAATGCAGAAATAATAATACTGGTGCCAAACGAGTGTCTGAATGACTCCTCGAGCGGAAAATGCAGAAATAATAATACTGGTGCCAAACGAGTGTCTGAATGACTCCTCGAGCGGAAAATGCAGAAATAATAATACTGGTGCCAAACGAGTGTCTGAATGACTCCTCGAGCGGAAAATGCAGAAATAATAATAC
>NC_057802.1:361750966-361791826 GCF_018294505.1 Triticum aestivum | reverse complement strand
TGCCAAACGAGTGTCTGAATGACTCCTCGAGCGGAAAATGCAGAAATAATAATGCCGCAGTCGGGCGTCGGGGCGACACCACCTAAAGGGCTTATAAGAGAATAATCACAGTGAATATCCAGGAGGTAGAACCGTCCCAGGGATACTCAATAATATACATAAAATAAATGGTTAGTCCATAATAATAAAGATCATAATCCAAAGGTGCCATAATCATAAACAATATTTAGTACAGTCGTTTCTCCATCCGAAAACCGATAATTCAGTCAAGTCGTATCTCCATCCGAATACCGTTACTGAGCTCTAGTTAAACCGTTCTCCATCCGAATACCGTTACAGAGTTCTAGTTAAATCGTTCTCCATCCGAATACCGTTATCAAGATTTAACCCAGACTGTGGTCTCTACTCAAGAACATGACTATCCGACAGGATATATCCTCTGCAGAGGGAGTACCATTTTCCACGAGTAACGGGATTACTCAGTCCCTCGGGACTAATTCTGTCTACGGTCTTTTGATTGAAAACACGCCTGACCTGCACACACCAGCTTAACTCACCAGTGCCTGGAATCACCCACGACACCTGCCAAGCAAAACTCTAAGTGGGGAGGCTACAACCTCGACGTAGCATGGGATCACAAAATTTATACCGCGCGCAAACTGGGGAAGCTATCCCCTTCGGCTACAACCGAAAACACCCATGCCCCCGGACCGAATGACAGGCTTTAATCCGTGGCCACGGGACCTTCATCACGGCCTCTCTGTACGGTGTGTGCTTTGGAAAGCGGTTGACAACCTACTGAACCATACCCTGTCCCCTGCAGGGACAAGTGGTGGTACCGACAAAAGGAAGCTACTGAACAAGACTCGGTCTACAACCGACTCAGGTGATCCAAGTATCCACCAACAATATTACCACTAGTGAAATAAATCACCACTCCTCGAGCCTCACCATGCTATGCCGGGCATACTCGTCACAACGAGGGATTAGGGACAAGCTCGTGTCTACCCAAGACCACGACTTTCCCGCTTCCTACCGGTGTGCAAGAGAAGCTCACGAGGGCGATCCAAATCCTTAGGGTATCCATTGCTGGCCACAAACAACTCCAAAGTGCACTCATGCACGAGACTACATCGATACATAAACTGTCACTTATACTCCAAGACAAAAGGTGCTGTGATCGTATCCGAACACCACAGCAAATATTATGCCAGAGTTCAGAAATGCTTGCTTTCAAGAGTATGCAAAGGATGCACTTATTGGAAGCTTTCCTTTTCCTCCAAAAATCCTATTTTGCAAAATACACAAATACAAATATTTCAAACACAGTACCAAAACCTGTCTCAAATATTTTTTAAATAAATCTTAAAATAAACTAGATGAAATTTGAGAGAGGTAGGAAAAAGAATCAACTCATTTGGAGTTTTATTTTAAAAGTTATAGCCAGTCAAAGTTTGGTCAAATCTGTTTTTAAATAAAACCAGAAAAAAGGAAAACGCTTCAGCAGTAATACGCTTACGCAGCAGGGAAAACGCACTCGGGGTTTTGCGCCTCCACTTAAACAGAGAGAGGGCGCTGCACGGGTCGCTGACAGTGGGTCCAGAGGGCCCACTGGTCAGGTTTGACCGTTCCTTCCCTCCTTCTCTTCTCTTCTGCCCGACGGGAGCGGGGCTCCGGCGATCGCCGGCGACGGACGGCGGCTCCTCGAGGGCATCTGCGGGCGGGGATGGAACGGCTAGACCGAGGCGGTCCTCGGGGTGGTTGTTGGGTCGGAGGAGGTGGCAGGAATCGCCGGCGGCAAGCTTCGCGGCGGAGGGAGGCTACGGTGGTGAAGTGACTTAGGTGCTCCGGTGGTCTCCGACCGCAGTTGGGTAGCTGGGCAGCTCCGCAAGACTTCGGGAAAGTTTCTGGTGGCGCTGGATTGGCAAAAGGGTGGCCGGCGGCGACGAATCGCGCTGGGGCTTAGCGGCGGCCGAGCTGGCCGGAGTTGGGGAGGATGGCCACTACAGGCCGATCTACTGCGCGGGGAGCTCTACGGGGGAAGTCTGATGTCGCGTGAGTGCTCGGAGGGGCTCAGGGACCCTTTATATAGCGTGACGAGGCTGGCTCCGCGGTGGCAGCAGATAAGATCGCCGGCGACCGCTTTCCTGTAGTTGCAGGGCATCGTGGCGGCGACGAACGCGTTCCGACGAGCGGGGGGATAAGCACGGCCTGTGCTCCGGGGTAGCTATCGTGCGCTGGTGGCTTGGGCGGCGCCGTCCGCGGCGGAATCCGCTGCCGACGCCGGCGTGCCGCCAAGGGCGCGGCCAGCGGTGCAGCAGGACGCCAGAGGGATCGTGGAGCAGGGGGGCGGCTAGTGCGTGGCTCAGCGATGCAGAGGGAGCCAGGGTCGGGTCGCGTCGAGCGCGGCAGTGCGGCGTGTCGGCGTAGTGCGCGCGCGTGCAAAACGTGCGCTCTGGGCGCGCCCAGAGCACGCACGGCAGGTGCTCGACGGAATGCCAGCGTGGTCTAGAGCGCGCGGGTGGAGCTGGCAAAGCACAGATCGAGGGTAGGGGTGGCTAGGCACTCTGTGGACAAGGTTAATAGGCCAGGGGTTCAAGTCCACAATGCAAACCAGAGAGCTTGCCAAAACTGACTGTGCACCCCAGGTGTTCGACAGAATGTCAAGTGCACTTAGGCAACTCTTGGAGTGGCCAAAGTCTCCAGATCAGTGTCTCTTTAGATATAGGAGATGGTGGTGAGATTAGTTTGGCAAAAACAGAAAGTTGATAGTGCAAGTTTTGCAAAACTCCAGTTTTGGGCAGAAAGAAAAGGGGTTTAGAACATGCACTTCAAAACCTCCAATGAGCCCAATCTCCTGGACTTAAGAGTTTGGTAGGGAGGGCTACAAGTAGGAAAAAGCTCAGGGTCACTAGAGCAAGGAAAAATATGGTTGCAGTACAAATCACCAATTTGGACCAGAAAGCAAAAGAGGTTGATCCACTCAAATTTTCCAAAGAACATCATTGGGTTTTTGCTTGAAGATGAATTGTATGCATCCACTGTCATCTCCAAACACTTGGAAGAATTTTTGAAGAAATATTTAAATGGGTTGCAGTGCAAAAGTGCCTACTGGACCAGATTGGAAAAATTGGTGTAGAGCTCAAAGTCTCCAATGGCCAGAAGGTATCTTTGCATAAAAGTGATGTGGAAACATCACATGGCATCCCCAAATTTTGGTGGAATTTTTAGGAGCATTTGTCAAGTGGTTGTAGTGCAAATAGGCCCCAGATGCAAAAAGGAATCATTTTAAAGAGATAAAGCTTTTTGAATAAATAAATCTTGCAACATTTAAATCCACTGATAAATAATGGTTTTATTATGGAGAGAAATCAAGTCCAACAATACCCTTGAAGGTTTCTCCCACTAGAGGCAAAAATCCAAAATCACAAAAGGTAAAACTTGACAAATTGGAAAAGTTTTATTTCCTGGCAATATTTTAATAAACCAAAAAAAGGCCAAAATTTTGGGGTGTCACAATACGAGTATTATTCTTGGCACTTGGTGGCTAATGCATATTTGTTCAAGTTAACACTATGGATGTTATTCTATCAATCAGCTTGGTGGTCAATTGGTTTACAAAAATGTTTGACAAGAGTTTGCACCTTATAGGCTAAAGTCCTAGTTCATCTTTAAAAGATAAACCGGCCCTTGGGGGCTAGGCAGGCAAGGTTGAAGTATTACAAAGTACCGGTTTATATGGATATGATAAACCGGCCCTTGGGGGCTACTGGAGTTGATATTATAAATTGGATATAAAGGAACAATAGTTATGCAGAGTTAACAGCATTTACCTCATATCGCTCCTTCATCATGCTCACTAAACTGGCTTCATATTCGCGGCTTGTGTACAGGCGGTTTAAAAATCCAGAACGAATGTCTTGGGCGTTGAGGTGGGCATAGCTTGACAAATCTGTTTTCCACTTGCCCTTGTCCATCGCAGAAAGTTCTTCCTTGGCACTATGCTTTGATAAAGCGATAGGATTGCCAGGGTGGTGTGGCCGACGCCGGTAATCATAATATCATCCGTATTGTCATCGGCAGCTTTGAGTGGGCTTGGCGGTTTATCAGCAGCTCCGACTGGGCTTCCCGATTTATCAACATGGCCTTCTTCAGGATCAACTTCCATTTGTTCAGTTGTTAAGTCATGATCTTGCGGTGGCGGATCATCGAGAATAGCGTCAGCATTTCTGTCCTCCGGTTCTGGAGTTTTCTCCGGTTTAATGGCCGCATTATCATCAGCCGGTTTATTCAATTTGGCCTTTTTGCTGGGTCTGGCCTTGGCTCTGAAAGGAATGAACGTAAAGATTAATATGATAAGCAAGCACAAGGTATAAAGGGTTAGTTTAATATACTTACCCAGGAACAGTTTTTAGAGGTGGAAGCTGTGTCCCTGTTGACTCGCCAGAAGATGAATGAGATGTTCCCTGATAGTTTGAATCAGACGGATTAAGAGGTTGTCAGAAATAACCTGCCCTGGGATAAGATGTGTCAGGAATAGGTGAAACCTCTGGGCGGCGTTTACGAACCGGCGTGTTCGGTAAACCGGATGAAGTAACCACCTGGCCACTATGCCGGGTTGTGCGGCAAGCTTCGTGTTGCTGCTTCTTCAAAAGAAAGTTTGGATCCAAGTGAGCTAGGGGGTGAGAAAATCTTACTTTCCGGTTTGCTTGACGGATTTTCTGTGTTGGCAGAGGATCTGAGCCGGAGGAAAGAATAATTACCTCTACATCATTAGCATGGCTGGCTTCAGCGTCATCCTGATAATAGTCATTGTCAATGAGGTGTATGAAAAATGAGCCAAGAAGAATCAAGTTCTACCTCTTATTCCGGGTTATCAAGATCATCATCAATGTTTAAATCGGTGGACTCAGCGGTTTTCTTCTTGGCAGGTTTTTTGGTAACCTTAGTCTTGGGGCGAGGCGTCTTGGCCGGTTTGTCATGTGGCTTCTTCTTCCAGAACGGATCATCACCCTATCAAAGATTGACAAAATTTTGAGGGAATATTTAAAAAGGATTGGATTAAAGCAAGAGTTATATGATTCTTACAGCTGGCGGTTTATTGGAAGCGCAGAAGGGACTCAGCCCTGTTTTGCTGCAGACAGCCACCGATTCATCTAGTATCTTCTTGACAGCTTCAGTAATTTCAGCTTCTGTTAGCTGAATGTCAATATGCCGTTGAGGATATTTCAAGTCCCCTGTGTACTCGCACATTAAATCGGGGCGACGACTTAAAGGCAGAATGCTCCAGGAGATCCAGCAACGAACAAAATCAATGCCTGTTAGACCGTTCGCAACGAAGGCTCGAAGCTTTGAAAGTTGTGGTGCATACTTGGCTCATTCCTTGGCACTAAGTCATTGGGGAAATGGATGTGTATTGGTAAGCCGGTGAGGACGATAACACGGCAGAGGATTCTCGTCAGCTGGAGACGTATCTCGGCAATAGAACCAAGTCTGATTCCAGTCTTTCGGGTGACTATGATGTTTGGCGTGAGGGAAGCTGACATCTTTCCTTTTCTGAATTGAGACCCCGCCATGTTCAGTGTTGGTCCCATCTGTAAATTCAGTCCGGCGGTTTAAATAGAAGAAGTCTCTGAACAGTTCAACGGTGGGTTCTTCTTGCAGATAAGCCTCGCAAAACACTTGAAAATTACAAACATTGGACACGGAGTTAGGTCCAATATCTTGAGGGCGGAGTTGGAAGCTTGCAAGCACGTCATGAATTTTTTTTTATCTGGGAGGGCTAAACCCTCGACCCAGATGATCAACGAACACGATTACTTCTCCATCCTTAGGCTTGGGAGGATTTTCTGGACCAGGGGTTCTCCATTGGATAACTTCCTTTTTTGCTAAAGCACCGGTTGCGACGCATCCGTTCAGTTGCTCTTCAGTAACCCGGGAAGGAACCCAATTGCAAGCATAAAAAGACTTGGCCATTTTTGCAAACAACCTGAAGGAAGGTTTGTGCCGGTTTAAGATCCATGATTGGCAGCATAAAGTGTTACAGGTTAAGAGACAGAAATTGTTAAGGCATGCAAGATTGTTAAACCGGAGGTTGATGTTCTAATGAGAAGCGATTGGCGGTTTATGTGGGGACTAATGGTACCTGGCGGGTCATCATTTTCTAAAAGTTAAACCGCCTATATTGGTATTGAAGGTACAGATCTGAAATAACTAAGTGATGGAAAACAGGTTTCACAAATTGGCATTACAAATCTGGATCTACCACGTGTCAGAAAATGGAAAGATATTCAGGGTTAAATATTCTGGTACTTGAACAATCGAAGGATCCAGATGGATTTTCCACTTAAATGAGATACACTAATGGAAAGAAGGACTACAGATATTGCTGTACGGCATAAAAGTCAAGGTTTGAGTCAAGAGCTATTGCACAGCGATGAGCACCGACGAAACACCGATGAACATTGAAACCCTAACGGCGGATCTGGGGTGGAAAGAAAGAAGGCTTACTGATGCTGATGGAACAGCGGAGTGGCGCCCCGATTCTCTGGTACGATCAAGGCGATGCAGCGGCTGGATTTGAGGTCGAAGACGAAGGCCTGGCGGCGGCGGCTGAGCTTGAGCGCTAGGTCGACGCGAGGAAGAAGATGAAGTGAAGAGGCACGAGGGGGAAAAGTGAAAATGACCCCCGGTCCTATTTATAAGGTGAATGGATAAGTGGCAGGCGCGGGAATCAAGGAGGTCGAAAAACGAATCTGTAGATATATAGACGCCTCGATTTTTGAAGATTCATTAAAGGAGAAGTATTAAAAGATTTGGGTTCTATATAAAGTTAATGGAAGATGACGTCACGGCAGATTATCATGATCTTGGAAGATGACGTCATGGCGAGTTACAAGATTTTCTTGAAGGTGTTGAAAAAAGGAATTCTCCTAAGTATTGAAGATTGACATGAACAGGTTCAAATCAATCTGGGGCCTAATGTTGGGGATATAACTACTGAGTATAAACTGCCCAGGAAGGTCCGGGTTATACCCATAATGAGGTATTCATATTGAAGCCCACGAAGACAAGGAGTATGGCGCTTTACGGAAGAGATCTAACACGAAGGCCCAAGGCCCAAAGGCAGATTAGGGCCCGTAAACATAAACCGCCATATGATGTGTAACTTGTGTTGTAAGATAAGAAAGGGTAGAAACCGAGCCGGACACGTTTATGAGCCGGCCGGGATTCTGTAAACCGCCGGGCGTCAACCTGTGTATATAAAGGGACGACCCGGCGGCGGTTTGGGGACAAGAAACAACAGATCGAGAGCCAGGCAAAGTGTATTCGCTCCCTGGTCATCGAAACCCTAGCAATTCCACATCAACTGGATTAGGCTTTTACCTTCACCGCAAGGGGCCGAATCAGTATAAACTCCTTGCGTCCTTTGTCCCGCTTTAACCCCTTTAAGCTAACTACGTTGCGATGGCTCCGCGACTAAGTCCTCACACTAGGACATCTGCCGTGACAAAACCACGACAAGTTTGATCAATGAAAATTTCAATCACTTTTCCTAGCATCATCACAGCAATTCTTTCTTATAAAACTTCTCATGTTAAAGTAGCAACCAATTCACATGTTAAGGTTCAAACAATGAATTCTCTTGAAGCTCAGCAACCTATGTTCTCAGTCACCAAGCAATTCTATTTCAACTTATTCAACAGAGTCTAAGTAAGAGCTCCACATACTCAACCATCATATAGTCTTCTATGATTGCTAACACTCACCGCATACACATGAGCAAAACGTTTCAACCGGACACATAGAAAGATAGGGGCTTATAGTTTCGCCTCCCAACGTATTCACCTCAAGGGTGATGTCAACGATAATAACTCATGCTACCCATATTCAACTGGACATATGTGCCTAGATCTTTCCTCACCACATGATGCTTGCCAAAGGAGAAAAATAAAAGCGAATAGAGAGAAAAACTTTGACTCTTGCATAAAAGTAAATGCATAAAAGTAAAAGATAGGCCATTCGCAGAGGGAAGCATAGGTTGCCATGCGCTTATTTGTTTGTATGCTCAACCTCTTAGTGCAAAAGAACGTCGTGTTATATTGCCCCTTACGATAGCAACCTTTATATTGTAGTTGGTCGGTTTTATTCTTTGCCATCACAAGTTCGTACAACGCTCAATTTTCTCTTACACTACATGATCTAACACTTTTAGAAGCAATTTTTATTGCCTTATTGCACCGATGACAACTTACTTGAAGGATCTCACTCAATCCTTAGGTGGGTATGGTGGACTCTTGAAAATAATATTTGGGTTTAAGGGTTTTTGGATGCACAAGTAGTATCTCTACTTGGTAAGGAATTTTTGGCTAGCAAAGATGGGGGGCAAGCACCACATGTTGAAGGATCTATGACAATATAACTTCTATGTGAATATGAACAAACATAAACCATTACGTTGTCTTCCTTGTCCAACGTCAACAATTTTGGCATATAATATTTTGATGGGGGCTCACAATCACAAAAGATTTCCATGATAGTGTATTTGCATGTGAAAGTTCTCTTCCTTATAGTAATCATTCAAGAATTGCTTGTATGACCAATATTGTGATTGTCAAGCTTCAAAAGATTTCACCTTCTAAACCCAATGTGAAGCTACCACTAGGCATGATATTAACATATAATTTCAACTTCATGATATTCAATTCATTCAACAATTTACTCATATGATATAAGTGAAGCACAAGAGTAAATGACAAACTACTCCAAAAAGGATACAAGTGAAGATCAAGCGAGTAGTTATGTAAATGGGTAGCTATTTGAGGACTCTCTTTTATTAAAAAAAACTTTCAGATCTAAGTGTTTTATTAAAACAGCAAGCAAGAAGCAAAACAAAATAAAATGACAATCCAAGAATAGCACACATCATGTGAAGAAGCAAAAACTTAGGCTCAAGTAATACTAACCGATAATTGTTGAAGAAGAAAGGTGGGATGCCTACCGGGGCATCCCCAAGCTTAGATGCTTGAGACTTCTTGAAATATTATCTTGGGATGCCTTGGGCATCCCCAAGCTTGAGCTTTTGTGTCTCCTTAATTCCTTTTATATCACGGTTTCCCTAAATCTTAAAAACTTCATCCACACAAAACTCAACAAGAACTCGTGAGATAAGTTAGTACAAACCAATGCAAAAACCTTATCATTCTCTACTGTAGCAAAGCACTAAAATTATTATACAACATTGCATACTAAATGCCTCTGCATATTTAATACTCCTATCCTCAAATAGAATCATTAAACAAGCAAACATATGCAAACAATGCAAACATAACAGCAATCTGCCAAAACAGTACAGTGTGTAAAGAATGCAAGAGTATCAATACTTCTTTAGCTCCAAAAATTATGAAAATTTACCACACTGTATAAAATTTATGAGAGCTTATTTTGCAAAAAGTTTCAGCATTTTATCACATTCTGACTTTTCTAGGGAATTTTTGCAACAGCGATAAACTTTCTGTTTTGAAACAGCAACAAGTATACTTGCAAAATAAGCATGGTAAAGGCTATCCTTGACATTTTTAATGAAAAGAAAGATGCAAAACATTATTCTTAATAGGGATATTTAAATTAGTGCCCCTGGTTCCTTAGTTGTGCTCACTTTTCCCCACACTCCAAACTTTTGCTCACTTTTCCCCTCTTCCTTAGCTGAAACTCTCACAAATGCTCATAGCGGGTGTTTGCCGTCTTAACCGTCCATTGACCGTTAATTGCTGACGAGTGGGGCCGAGTCTTCGTCTGACCGTTGCTTGCTGACGGGTGGGACCGCAAGGAGACACGTATTGGGCAGCTTGTCTGAATCTGAAACAGATCTAGACAGGCCGCACCGCACCGCGCCGCCCCGCCCCCTCCGCCGGCGTCGTGCCGCGTCCACCGCAGTTGTTTCCTCCACCCTATGCCCCTATTCCATTCGTCAGCAACACCGCGTCTCCGCCAGATATAGCCCACCTCCCCATCTGGGATTACATAGCGATGTTGAGTGAGGACGCCCGGAACGCAGTCGACCGTGGAGAGGATTGGGTCGAATCCGCGGCAGATAATTCATGGATTAAACCTGGGTAAGCATCGTTTCCTCTCGAATTGACGTTCTAAGTCGTATTGTAGCACGTATTTGACTTCTGTTTGCTTGAATCGTTCGAATTTGTGCTCGATTTTACCCGACTAACTGAAGCCTTTTTTTCAACAAAATAGGATTGAGCCCGCGCTGGCTTTCCAGCTGGCGATTAGAATGGAAACTAGTGTGCTGCATGGTACTAAATCACATTTGATTTCATCATTTTTCTATCCCAAAGTGGTAGAAACCAGCATATCTTTCAAAGATTTGCGAGCTGAGCTCCGAAACACCTATCCCTGGAGTGATGCCGATGCTGTTGAACTGAATTACTTTAGCAGTGACGAGCAAAGATTTCTCCCACTAACTTGTGATGATCATATGCCGTTGCTTTTTGCTGGGATTGCTGGCTGCCGATTCGGTAAACTCCAAATTGATGTCCATCAGCCACGCGCAGAACGGGCGAAGGGGAAGGGAGTTCAGACATCATCTGTCTCTGCTAATAGCCAGCACCCCGGCACTCCTTTTAGGTCGACACCAAGTAAAGCAAGTGGTTCATGGAGCCACAACATGCCTGCTGCCAGTCTGGTTCTGATTCAGCTGCTGCTTCTCGTGTACCTTCTGCAGTTGGTGTAGAAGAAGATGCAGAACCTGACGAGGCAGTGCCTACAAATGATGATGAAGACGAGATGATGTTCCCTGAACTGGTCGATGTAGCCAGTCAGCAAGCAGTGGATGATGAATATACGAAGGAGACCATCAGCCAAGCTAGGTTTGATGACACTGACGATGAAGAGAAGGTGGAGAACATGGACATCTTAATCGAGGATGAATACGATGGTGATGACATGCCAACAATTGAGTGGAACGGGGAAAAACCTGAGCTTAGTGTAGGTACCATTTTCCAATAAATGGTGGACTGTCGGAATGCAGTGACAACATGGTGCATTATATCTGAAAACACCTATAAGATTAAAAGGAGTGAGCCGGCAAGGTTCACAGTATTTTGTCCAAATCCTAGGTGTAGGTGGAAGTTGCATGCATCTCATATGATAAAGAGCAAATATATTCAGGTAATCCAAGTTCAGTTAGTAATTTAGTTTCAGATCAATGAGTAAGGTTTCTTAACTGTTTTTACCCTTTTATTTTGTTTCAGCTAAAGAAAAACCCACACAAGCACACCTGCCCACCTGAGGGGGAGGGGGGAAGGCCAAAACCAAGCTAGCAAAAACTAGGTGGGTGGCAGATGCTATATTGGATTGGATGAGAGAAGAACCTGGACTTGGTCCAACAGCACTCCATGGGAAGCTTTTTGAGAAGCACAAGATAGAAATTCCTTACATGAGAATTTTCAATGCTAGGGAAAAGGCTCTTGACAGAATTAATGGTCAATGGAATGACAGTTTTCAGCTGCTTTACACTTTCAAAGCTGAAGTGGAGATGGCAAGTCCAGGGAGTGTTGTAGAGATTAACAAGCATACAGTTCCATTCAAAATAAAAGGGAAGTCATTTGAGAAGGAGTGCTTCAGAAGGGCTTTTGTTTGTTTCAAGGCTTGCTGGCAGGGGTTTCTAGATGGTTGCAGGCCCTATTTGGATGTAGATGCTACACATTTGACTGGAAGATGGAGAGGGCAGCTAGTAGCAGCTTCTACAGTTGATGGACACAACTGGCTATTCCCAGTTGCATTTGGTGTGGTGGAGGCAGAGTCTGAGGAAAGTTGGGTCTGGTTTCTGCAGCAGTTGCGCAACATTATAGGCACACCCCCAGGTTTGGCTATACACACAGATGCTTGCAAGGGTTTAGAGAGTGAAGTAGAAATTGTATTCCCTAGAGTGGAGCATAGGGAATGTATGCGACACCTAGCGCATAATTTCAAAAAGAAGTTCAAAGGTAAAGTTTATGATGAGAACTTATGGCCAGCATCATACACATGCAGCAAAAGGAAGCATGAACACCATTTGAGAGTGTTGCATGCTCAAAATCCTCTTGTGAAGGAGTACATGGATGCACATCATGGCAAGGTGTGGTCAAGAAGCAAATTCAACGAAATCTGCAAAGTAGATTATGTGACCAGTAACCTTGCAGAATGCTTCAATTCAAAGTTCAAGTCAGTGAAAGGGCTCTTGTTGTGGCAAGCATTTGACAAGATGAGGCAGATGATCATGATAAAGATGGCTCTTCGCAAAAGAATTGCAGAAACACAATATGTTGGTCGTCAAATGCTCCCATCACTGATTAAGGCATTGCACTTGAAGGCAAGAGGACTGAAGATGAAATGTATTCGATCTGGTACATATGAGGGAGAGGTTACCTATATTGACACTAAAAATAGGGTATGGAGGTATCCTGTGAACCTAAGTACTAGAGAATGTACTTGTAGGCAATGGCAGATCCGTGGGAAACCATGCATACATGCCCTACATCTGATGACCGTTATCGGGGGTGCAGATGGTGAAGTTGATCAATATTGCTCTGAGTATTTCTCAGTTGCCAAATTTATGGCTGCTTATGCTGACAATGTGCCTGCACTCTTGGGGAAAGATCAATGGAACATAGTAGATCCAGGGTTCAAACTCCACGCTCCTGTCATTACTAGACCACCAGGAAGACCAAGGAACCAGAGGATTAGAGCAGGTGAGGAGGGTCGTCTACCAAAGAAGCATGCTTGCAAAAAATGTGGAGTTCTAGGGCATATTGCTAGGCTTTGTACCAATGCAGTGGATGCATCATTTGGAGAGGAGGAAAGATGGACAGCAACCAATGCAGAGGAGAATGCAGTAGCAATGGAGACTGAAGATGTAGAGGAGAATGCAGCAGCAATGGAGACTGAAGATGCAGTGGAGAATGCAGCAGCAAATGAAGCATCTTGGTATGTGTTTGCATTTGTAGAATGCAGCTACCCTCTTGTTTGCATTTGTTCTCTTTTTTTCCTATGGCTTATACTTTCATTTACCAGCTCTAGGGAGAAAAGGCCAAGAGATGAAGAAGCCGAAGATTTTGAAACCATGGCCTTTGATGGTTTTGAAGCTATAAGAGAGGAAGAGGAGGGGGTAATTTTTCCAATTGTGACTTTAAAGATTACTGAACCCATAGATGACCGTCAAATGGTCGTCAAGTACTCGGCGAGTGGAACTACTCCATCAGCACCTCCACGGCGAAAACCCCAAGTAAAGATCAAAAGGAACAAGAGTCTGAAAGAAAAGAGCATCTCAACTAGGGAAACCAGGAGCAAGATGGTAAAGCCAGCTGCAAACACAAGGAGCAAGTTGAAAATTTGAATTAAGTTGTTGGGAAATGTTTGTGTTGTCAATTTGAGAGCGAGTCGATCGCTTAAAACTTGGTAGATTTGTATTAAGATGTTGGCATCTTAAAACTTGGTAGATTTGAGCTACTGTGAAAACTTATCAGTCGTAATAATGTTGCGTCTACTTTGGTTTCTTATTTGAGTCAGAATTCAAATTTCCATCAAAATTTGAATTTAAATCAATATTTGAATTTGGGCCAAAATTTGGATTCGAGCCAAAGTTGAAGTTGAACATTGGAGGTTCATTGCTATGTGCGGTGTATTTGATCGAGCATTTGAAGTCCAATATTCATAGGTGAACAGTCCGAATGAGAAATGTGCTAGAAACGAGCTCGAAAGCTAGGGTAAACAGCCCTATTTGTAATCATGTTTTTTTTGACCTTGTCTAAATGAGGCATATATATTTTTATTAACAATTGTTCCATATATATAGGGTAAAAACGAAGTCTCACTATTTATTGATTAATATTCATATTACTACATTTTTTTGAAAAACTATGCTTTTAATTCAAAACCGTCAAATAACACGTTTTAGATATGAAAATGAAAAAGTAAGTTCAGATCCTTCTTATTCACTCCAAAATGAAGCTATGGAGATTTTTCTGATTTTGTTTGAAATATTTTGATTTTTTTTCAAACCCTAAACCCTCTCTCCCTATTCTACGAACTCTGAACATGTTCATAGGTGATAGCTCATTTGTGTGAAGCCTTTTTTCATGAAAATGACCTACACCAAGTTTGTATTTTTTTCATAACCTTGTCACATATGACGACTATGTGCGCAAGAATTACAACATTTTGATTTTTTTTTGAATTTTTTAAAAACATTTGAACTTGATTTCGATAGATCACTTCAAAAATGATTTTTCAAAAAAACGCCCCTATACCGAGTTTATATTCTTTTATGGTAACTAGGTCTCATAAACGGACTAACTATGTTTTTTTATATTTTTGCGATTTTTTCTAATTTAGTTATGGCCATTTGAAATCTGGTCAAACCCTAATAACCCGTTGACTGGCTCATAACCCCGCAGAAATGCTCCAAACCCTAGCGTCGAACGTCCGCCGTCAGATCCTACCAAGCGCCAAACACCACCCGTCAGATGTGGGGGCAGGCATGCGCGATCCACGCGACGTTGGTTTTGCATCCTGATTGGCTACTGCACTGTCCTTCTCGGGTTTTTATGATCTGCCCCACTTTACATATGAAATTGTATTTTTCGCGCATGACCACCACATGTCAGTGTTATGAGTTGCTTCAAATATTCAAACTGCAAAATACAATGTGGCAAATCGTCAATATAGCTTCCCCTTCTCCTCTTCACCATCTGACAGACAAAGGCATCGAGCTGATCTCGAGCGGTTCCTTTGTTTCTTTCCCCATCTTCTCGTTCTTCTTCCTCTCGAGCAATTCCTCTGTTTCTTCCTCTCTGGCGATATGTTGACCTCCTTGTCAGCCCCCCGTTCCACGTGGCCGGTGTATGGTCCAGTGCCGATGACTCGATGCACTGACTGCCCACGGACTGCGCCACTGAAGCGGTTGACTTCGAAGGAGGAGAAGAATGGGAACTTTGGGCGCGAGTTCGTCAAATGCGAGAGCAAGCCGGAGGGGTAGGTTAGATCTGAGTTTTCTTTGCATCCTTTATCTCTAGTTTCTCAAAAAATCTGTCAGATTTGGGATTTAGGTTACATGATTTCGTTTTCAGATCGTGAATAAATGCCACCATTTCGAGTGGATGGATGATTACATCCAGAGGCTTCAAGGGTTGGGCTTGCTGGATTCGAGGGGGAATGCAATCCGCGAGTTCAATCTGCCCCATGACAGTGCCGCTCCGGCAGCAGCAGCGCATCCAGAATACCCGACGGTGGTAGATGTCGAACTGAAGACGGAATTGAAGAAGATGAACAAGAACTTCAAGCAGCTGATTGAGTTGAAGAAGCAATCCAATCTGATAGCTTTAGGAATACTTGCTCTAGGAATTTTTTACTTGATGGCCATCTCTCATTAGAGATGTTTGTCTACTCTTGTTGCCACTGTTTAGCAATCCAAGTCTGTTTATCTCAAATGCAACTCTGTTTAGTGCAACTGTCGATCTCTGAATGTATGCAGTTTACTGTTATGTTTCGACACTTTCAGTTTCGGCAGAAGACAACTACCAGTTCAGTGATAGGATTATTTTGTTAGCTAATAACCTCGAGTGTTGGATCATACCCTAGCTCGTCAGATGACAGTAAGCAGTACTTGAGCAGCACAAGGGATATACATCAAGTTCATCTCTTCTCTCTCACACTTGCCAAACTTTTGTCCTCAAGTTTGTCAGTTCTGCTAGAAAAAAAAACCTAGTTCGCGGGCCCAAAGAGAATCAAGCTGCAATAGGCCCACAAAGGATAAATGAGGCCCAGAAAAAAGCGATGTTTCTTTTTTTGTTTAGGAACGATTGCTTTATTCTTTTTTGTTTCTGATTGATTTTTTCATTAATTTGATTGCCCAATCTCTTCTAATTCATTGAGGATTTTTTTGGCTTTCCTTTATGGGTCCCTTCATTTTTTATTTGATTTCTCTTTACCGTATGTGCTTTTGTTTTGCTTGCTCACAACCTGGCTTAGTTTGGCGGTGAAGTAATTTTAGAATCAAAGTATTTGCAAACCGCAGTATTATTATGCCTAGCGAACCAATACTTCAGTATTGGAAAAAGAGGCCCAACCCTCTTTTTTATATACTTCAAAAATAGTGTAGTTTTCTAGATATTTAAGTATATAAAACTACACTTTTGACTAAAGCCAAACATCTCAAAGTATTTGATACTTCAATATTTCTGGAAACCAAAGTATTCTTGGAATACCTAAAAAATATAGAGCTCCCAAACCAAAGCCATGTACAATATGTTCTTATTTTTAGAAGGCATCTATAAACACATCATTTTAAGTTAGTTTGGTTAATTTTGCCCACGTCAATTAGCCGTGTCTAAACTTGGGACAAACAAAATACAAACATAACAAAGCATTAATATAACACACATAACTTAACTTAGATAGGGTTGCTAGGGCAACACAAGTTCTTACATATAACACGACACCGATAGATAATTAACCTTACATAGATAGGTAGCTAGCTAGGGCAACACACACACCAAACTCACACTACATAGTAGATAGGGTATCTAGGGCAACACCGGCATGTCTCAACCGTCGTCTTCACCTTAACCGCCGGCTTCGCCGTCTTCTTCGCCGCCGGCTTCAGTACTGCTCCTCCTCAAGGCCGTTCTCGCTGAGGTAGTACGGGAGGCTGTGCATGCGGTTGCAAGCGGGGAAGACGCTCTCGAAGTCGGTGAAGGTGTTATAGGTGGTGAATGCGATGAACTCGCACCCACACCAATACACCTTGCCGAGCAGGTAGTAGGCATCGAACCTGTTGGTGAAGTGGGCGACGAGCCCTACCACTGGAGCGTTGGCGTGGGGACGCTGCTCCACGAGGTTAAACATGGGAGGCGAGCCCGCCGGGAGGTGGTTGAAGCCCGCACGGAGGAACCCCCGTGCAAGCTCAGTGCTACCCCTCCAGCGTGAGAACGCCCACACGTGGAGCGATGCCTCGACAACGACGTTGGCGGGGTACCGCCATTCCGGCACGGTGGGCGGCTCGCGGAACGTCGGCCCGTTGTACTGCATCTTGCTCGCTTCACTGAGTGTTTGCTTTGGCTTTTGGGGGAAGAAGAGAAGGGGGAGGCGCAGATGGATCTGTAGAAGAAGAGCCAATGAAGGGCGGTTTAAATAGCCCGGGAGACGAAGAGGGTACATGCTGAAACGGCGTAGATCGTGACTCAGTGCGTGTGTGAACCGATGTGATCATCAATGTGTGAACATGAATCGATGCGAGCATGCTCTGTGTGCACGTCTGTCTGCCTCCCCCTTCTGCGTGCTCTGCGTGAATCGATGCCACAACTGAATCAAGCGGCAGCCGTGCGGCGTGAACCGATGCCTGGACATATGGACGCGAGCGTGCAGCCTTCCCCTTCTGCCAACGGCACGTAGGCCTGCGACGCATGAAACGACGCTGCGGAGCGACTGAATCCACCGTGCATGCATGCGATTAGGTCTAGGTCACTAGATGCGTGCGTGGCGGCGTTCGCATGCATACCAGGCCGCATCGATGCCAAAGCCGGGCATGCATAGCAGGCTACATCCATCGATAGCAGGCTTTTTTTATTTATTACCAACAAACTAACGGGCCCGTCCTATGAACACAAACACGGCCCAACCAGCGAAGCCACAGCCACAGTCAACAGAGTCCAACGTGGCCCCATAAGTCAGAGTTAACGGCCAAGACGGCAAATGTCTGCTATGAACGTTTGTGAGAGTTTCAGCTAAGGGAGTGGGGGAAAGTGAGCAAAAGTTTGGAGCGTGGGGAAAAATGAGCACAACTAAGGAATTGGGGGCACAGATGGAATAATCCCTTCTAAATAACAACAAGCAAATCCTAACAAAAGAAGATGACGCTCCAAGCAAAACACATATCATGTGACGAATAAAAATATAGCTCCAAGTGAGGTTACCGATAATGTTGGAGACGAAAGAGGGGATGCCTTCCGGGGCATCCCCAAGCTTAGTTGCTTGGATTTTCCTTAAATATTACCTTGGGGTGCCTTGGGCATCCCCAAGCTTAGGGTCTTGCCACTCCTTATTCTCCTTATATCGATATCTCACCCAACACTTGAAAACTTCAATCACACAAAACTTAACGGAACTTCATGAGATAGGTTAGTATGATAAAGAGCAAACCATTTCACTTTGGTATTGTCAAAGATAATATTCATAATTGTTTCCACACAATGCCTACTGTAGCATATCATTTGCACAATTTATATTGAGCAATATAAGCCATAGAAAGTAGGAGACAAGCAAACTATGCATTGAAAACAGAATCTGTCAAAAACAGAACAGTCTGTAGTAATATGTACTCCGACAATATTTCTGCTACTCCAAAAATTCTGAAAAATTAGGAAAATGTAGAGAATTTGTATATCTATCATCTGTAAAAAAATTAGAATTTTTCCACGTTCTAGTAAAATATAAGAATTTCTGCACTGGACGCAAAAGTTTCTGTTTTTGCACAGATTCAAGTCAACTATCATCCACACTATCCCAAAGGCTTTACTTGGCACTTTATTGAAACAAAACCTATAAAACATGATTACTACAGTATTGTAATCATGTGAACACATAAAAACAGTAGGGGTAAATGTTGGTTTGTCTCCCAACAAGCGCTTTTCTTTAATGCCTTTTAGCTAGGCATGATGAGTTCAATGATGCTCGCATAATAGATAAGAATTGAAACATAAAGAGATCATAATGAAACACATGGCAAGCACATTTAAGCCTAACACTTCCTATGCATAGGGATTTTGTGAGCAAACAATTCATGGGAGCAAGAATCAACTAGCATAGGAAGGCAAAACAAGTGCAACTTCAAAACTTTCAACATAAAGAGAGGAAACTTGATATTATTGCAATATGTAAAAGCATATGTTCCTCTCTCATGATAATTTCCAGTAGCATCATGAATGAATTCAACAATATAATCATCACATAAAGCATCCTTTTCATGATCCACAAGCATAAAAAATTTATTACTCTCCACGTAAGCAAATTTATTCTCATCAATAATGGTGGGAGCAAACTCAACAAAATAACTATCATGTGATTGAAAATTAAAATCATGATGACAAGTTTCATGGTTATCATTATTCAATATAGCATACATGTCATCACCATAATCATCATAGATAGCAACCTTGTTCTCATAGTCAATTGAAGCCTCATCCAAAATGGTGGATTCATCACTAAATAAAGTCATGACCTCTCCAAATCCACTTTCATCATTATAATCATCATAAATAGGAGGCATCCAATCATTATAACAAATTTGCACATCAAATCCCGGGGGACTAAAAATATCATCTTCATCAAACATAGCATCCCCAAGCTTATGGCTTTGCATATCATTAGCATCATGGATATTCAAAGAATTCATACTAACAACATTGCAATCATGCTCATCATTTATACCAAACATTCTACTGAATTCTTCTTCTATCAATTGAGCACAGTTTTCCTTTCCATCATTTTCACGAAAGACATTATAAAGATGAATAATATGATGCAACCTCAATTCCATTTCTTTTGTAGTTTTCTTTTATAAACCAAACTAGTGATAAAACAAGAAACTAAAAGATTCAATTGCAAGATCTAAAGATATACCTTCATGCACTCACCTCCCCGGCAACGGCGCCAGAAAAGAGCTTCGTTGACGGGATGTGAGTGCCGCTTACCTAGCCTCCCCGGCAACGGCACCAGAAAAGAGCTTGGTGTCTACTACACAACTTGTTCTTGTAGACTTGTGTTGGGCTTTCAAGCGCAGAGTTTTGTAGGACAGTAGCAATTTTCCCTCAAGTGGATGACCTAAGGTTTATCAGTTCATGGGAGGCATAGGATGAAGATGGTCTCTCTCAAACAACCCTGCAACCAAATGATAAAAAGTCTCTTGTGTCCCCAACACACAAAATACAATGGAAATTTGTATAGGTGCACTAGTTCGGCGAAGAGATGGTGATAAAAGTGTAGTAACAATAGTAGATATTGGTTTTTGCAATAAGAACAATAAAAAACAGCAAGGTAGCAATTGATAAAATGGGGCAAAAATGGTATTGCAATGCTTGAAAATGAGGCCTAGGGTCCGTACTTTCGCTAGTGCAATCTCTCAACAATGCTAATATAATTGGATCATATAACCGTCCCTCAACGTGCGATGAAGAATCACTCCAAAGTTCCTATCTAGCAGAGAACATCAGAAGAAATTGTTTGTAGCTATTCTTTCCGATCGATCTATCCAAGAGGTCTGATACATCTCCAATGTATCTATAATTTGTTATTGTTCCATGCTGTTATATTATCAATCTTGGATGTTTTATAATCATTTTATAGTCATTTTATATCATTTTTGGTACTAACCTATTGACATAGTGCAAAGTGCCAGTTGTTGTTTTCTGCATGTTTTTACATCGCAGGAAATCAATATCTGACGGAGTCCAAACACAACGAAACTCCACGGAGATTTTTTTGGACTGGAAGGAACATAATGGGCCCTGACTGCACCTGGGGGTGTCTCGAGGAGGGCACAACCCACCAGGGCGCTCCAGGAGGCCCAGGCGCGCCCTGGTGGGTTCTGCCCACCTTGGGTGCCCCCCGGACCGCCTCTTTGCTCTATAAATACCCCAATATTCCCAAAGCCCTAGGGGAGTCGACGAAATATTCATCCAGCCGCCGCAGAGTCCATAACCACTAGATCCAATCTAGACACCATCTCGGATGGGGTTCACCACCTCCATTGGTGCCTCTCCGATGATGCGTGAGTAGTTCTTTATAGACCTTTGGGTCCGTAGTTAGTAGCTATATGGCTTCCCCTCTCTCGCTGAATTCTCAATACAATGGTCTCTTGGAGATCCATATAATGTAACTCTTTTGCGGTGTGTTTGTTGGGATCGATGAACTTTGAGTTTATGATCAGATCTATCTTTTTATATCCATGAAAGTTATTTGAGTTTCTTTGATCTCTTATATGCATGATTGCTTATAGCCTCGCATTTCTTCTCTGATATTTGGGTTTTCTTTGGCCAACTTGATCTATTTATCTTGCAATGGGAAGAGGTGCTTTGTAGTGCATTCGATCTTACAGTGCTTGAGCCCAGTGGCAGAAGGGGAACCGACACGTATGTATCGTTGCTACTAAGGATAAAACGATGGGGTATATCTCTACATAGATAGATCTTGTCTACATCATGTCATCGTTCTTATTGCATTACTCCCTTTCTCAATGAACTTAATACACTAGATGCATGCTGGATAGCGGTCGATGTGTGGAGTAATAGTAGTAGATGCAGGCAGGAGTCGGTCTACTAATCTTGGACGTGATGCCTATATAATGATCATTGCCTGGATATCGTCATGATTATTAGAAGTTCTATCAATTGCCCAACAGTAATTTGTTCACCCACCGGTTGCTATTTTTCTCGAGAGAAGCCACTAGTGAAACCTACGGCCCCCGGGTCTCTTCCTCATATATTTGCCTTTGCGATCTACTTTTTTTTTGCATTTATTTTCAGATCTACTAAACCAAAAATACAAAAATACTTTGCTGCACTTTATTTTATTTGCGATCTATTTATTCAACCTATTACAATTTTCTCCCGTACTCGCACTGTTTCTGGCGCCGTTACCCAAAAGGGATTGACAACCCCTTTAACACGTCGGGTTGCGAGTAGTTGTTATTTGTGTGCAGGGGCTGTTTACGTTGTGTTGCTTGGTTCTCCTACTGGGTCGATAACCTTGGTTTTATATCTGAGGGAAATACCTACCGCCATTGTGCTGCATCATCCCTTCCTCTTTGGGGAAATACCGACGTAGCTTCAAGCGACATCAAAAGGAATTTCTGGCACCGTTGACGAGGAGGATCTTCAACATATACCAGGTTCCTAATCACAAATCACATCTCCTCGCAATTTACATTATTTTCCATTTGCCTCTCGTTTTCCTCTCCCCCACTTCACAAAAAAATTCCATTTTATTCCCCCCTCTCTTATTTCTTCCACCGTTTTCTCGTCAGATCTCATGTTTGCTAGTGTTGCCGTGAGTCTTCTATTTTCTTGCATCTTCGCTTGCTAAAAATTGATTGATATGGATCCTCATCCACTCGCTAATATTTTCAAGAGACCAATTATGATGAACCCATTGCTAGTGAGTTGAGTGCACTAGATTATCTTTATGAAGTTTTGCTTGAGATTCGTGAATCTGAAAATTGTGATGAAGAAATTTATGAAGTGATTCATGATATCTCCTTGAATGAAAAGCATGATTGCAATAATTTTACTATAAATTCTATTAATGTCAATTGTGCCAATAATATGCAAAACCCCAAGCTTGGGGATGCTTGTTTTGTTATGTCCGATACTTATTGCAATGATCATGATTGGGGTGATAAGGTTTCTTATGATATTGAAAATTTATTTAGACCTCATGATGAATATGTTTGCGATGGTGGGTTTGGAGAGGTCATGACTTTATTTGATAATCCCACTATTTTGGAAGAGTGCCAACTTTGCATGCATGAGGATCATAAATAGAAAATTTTATATGATAGTTATATTATTGAATTTAATTGTGATCCTATATATAATTATTATGAGAGAGGAAAATATGGTTGTAGAAATTTCATATTATTAAATTTCCTCTTGTTGTGTTGAGATTGTCAATGTTTTATTCCTCTCCTTTGCACATGCTAGATATTTCTTGTCTTGATAATTTGTTTTCCTATAAAATCCCTATGCATCGGAAGTATGTTAAACTTAAATATGTTTGTCACATGTTTCATGATGCTCTCTTTGTGTTTCACTTATTATCTTTCGTGTGAGCACCGTTGAAATCTTACGCCTAGCTAGGGGCGTGAAATAATAGCACTCGTTGGGAGGCAACCCAATGAATAAAATTTATTTTTGCTTTTTGCTTTCCGTTCTTGAGTGTTAGAACAATTATGCTACTGTTATGATTGTGTTTTATTTAGTGTTTGTGCCAAGTAGAACCGATAGGATCTTCTTGGGGGATAGTTGTTTGATCTTGCTGGAAAAAACAGAAACTTTTGCGCTCACGAAAACAATTCTTATTTTTTACCAGAGCGTGATAAAATGCCAATTCTTTTTGCATAATATTAATATACAAATTACCTAGGTCTTCCTAGTTTTTCAGAATTTTTGGAGTTCCAGAAGTTTTCAAAATAGTCAGATTGCTACAGACTGTTCTGTCTTGACAGATTCTGTTTTCTTTGCGTTGTGTGCTTATTTTGATGGCTCTATGGTTTTCTTTGATGAGTTTTTGCCATAGAAAAGTTGGAATACAATAGATATAATGCAAAAACAAAATATGAATTGGTTTGGTACAGTACTTATAGTAGTGGTTTGCTTTCTTATACTAATGGATCTCACGAAGGTTTTTTTGAGTTTTGTGTGATTGAAGTTTTCAAGTTTTGGGTTATCTTACGATGGATGAAGGAATAAAGGATAGAAGAGCTTAAGCTTGGGAATGCCCCGGCATCCCAAGCTATTATCCAAAAATGAGCAACCAACTAAGCTTGGGGATGCCCCCGAGTGGCATCCCCTCTTTCTTCTAACGACCATTGGTATTTAAATCGAAGCTATATTTTTATTCGTCACATGATATGTGTTTTGCTTGGAGCGTCTTGTATGATATGAGTCTTTGCTTGTTTTATTTTGTGTTTTAAGTCTTGATCCCTTGCTGGACACACCTATTTGGGAGAGCCAACATTATGTCATGATTTGTTAGAATTGCTCTCTATTCATCACTTAAATTTTTTATGAGCTATGGACTTGCTCTAGTGCTTCACTTATATCTTTTTTAGCATGGTGTGCTTAGTATTTTTGAAGAAATGCTCTCGTGCTTCACTTAGATTTATTTGAGAGTTAGTAAAATTTTCAATAAATCCTCTCTTGCTTCACTTAAATTATTTTGAGAGAAAGAAAAAATTATGCTCATGATCTTCACTTATATTTGTTTGAGCTTATGAAAAGCAACACATGAAAATTAGTCCCAAAGTGATAGATATCCAAGAAGGATATAATAAAAACTTTCATGAAGATCATTGGACAAAATAAACTTGATTCTTAGTAATAGTTTTGAGATATGATGATGTGATATGTGAGTTATGTTGATGAGTAATTATGTTTTAGTAAGAATATTGGTGTTAAGGTTTGTGATTCCCTATGCAAGCACGAAAGTCAATAGAAATGCAATGAAATTATATCCTACTTGTGGTGCATTATTTGATGTTAATTATGCTTAATGCTCGCTTATGAGATTATTCGTTTCTTGGTTGGTCGTTTCTCAATCTTTTTCTAGCCTTCATTTTGCACCAAGTATGATCTCTACTTGTGCATCCAAAATCTTTTAAACCAGTTTTGCCACACGAGTCCACTATATCTACCTATATGCGGTATTCTTTTGCCGTTCTAAGCAAATTTGCATGTGCCATCTCTAATTTTCAAAATAAACTTCTCTTTTGTGTGTTTGTTTCGCTCGCGGAGCGGTGAGGGGTGGCTAATATTTTCCATGTTAGATGTGTTATTCTCACGATGAGTGTTTATTCACTTGTCATTGAATGAGAGTAAGGCAAAGGTTTTAGGGATGCCCAGTCCCGAAATGAAAAAATGAATTTACTTTATGTTGTCAAATAATTAATTCCTTGGAAAGTGTTGGTATAGAGGGCAACCATGGATACGGCTAGCCATGGAAAGTGAAAGTATGGTGGAAAAAGGAATAAACTTTATTTTCTGTTTGGGAACCGCCTATGATATATCTAGCATGGAAAGTGTTGGGAACTCTAAGTCGTTTTCGTTGGTGGGATGGATACACCTCCCAAAATGTTTTTTTCTCTAATTTTTTCGCTTTGACCTCTGGCACCTCTACAAATCCCTACTTCCCTCTGCGAAGGGCCTTTCTTTTAGTTATGCAATTTTTATTTTGAATTTGAGTCTCCATCTTCTCTTATAAAAAGCACCAACTAGGAGGCAATATGATCGTACTTGAGTATTGGGTGTAGTTAATATGCGAGTGTGTTTCATGAATGGATCAATGGTTGAGCATGATGGGCTAGGGATAACTTATTTTAGCGTAGATATTTTGAAAGACATGGTTGCTTATTGATATGCTTGAGTATTTAAGTCATCATGTCAAAACTAGACTATTGCTTTGAACCATATAAAAGTCCAATTGTCCATGCTATAAAGAAAAGAATATGATATGACATGTTAGGCAGCATTCCACATCAAAAATTCTGTTTTTATCACTTACCTACTCAAGGACGAGTAGGAGTTAAGCTTGGGGATGCTGGTACGTCTCCAACGTATCTATAATTTTTTATTGTTCCATGCTGTTATATTATCAATCTTGGATGCTTTATAATCATTTTATAGTCATTTTATATCATTATTTGGTACTAACCTATTGACATACTGCCAAGTGCCACTTGCTGTTTTCTGCATGTTTTTTACATCGGAGGAAATCAATATCAGACGGAGTCCAAACGCAACGAAACTCCACGGAGATTTTTTGGACCAGAAGGAACATAATGGGCCCTGGCTGCGCCTGGGGGTGCCTCGAGGAGGGCACAACCCACCAGGGCGCACCAGGAGGCCCGGGCATGCCCCGGTGGGTTGTTCCCACCTCGGGTGCCCCCGGACCTCCTCTTTGCCCTATAAATACCCCAATATTCCCAAAACCCTAGGGGAGTCGATGAAATATTCATCTAGCCGCCGCAGAGTCCAGAACCCACCAGATCCAATCTAGACACCATCTCCGATGGGGTTCACCACCTCCATTGGTGCCTCTCCGATGATGCGTGAGTAGTTCTTTGTAGACCTTTGGGTCCGTAGTTAGTAGCTAGCTGGCTTCCTCTCTCTCGCTGAATTCTCAATACAATGGTCTCTTGGAGATCCATATGATGTAACTCTTTTGCGGTGTGTTTGTTGGGATTGACGAACTTTGAGTTTATGATCAGATCTATCTTTTTATATCCATGAAAGTTATTTGAGTTTCTTTGATCTCTTATATGCATGATTGCTTATAGCCTCGTATTTCTTCTACGATATTTGCATTTTGTTTGGCCAACTTGATCTATTTATCTTGCAATGGGAAGAGGTGCTTTGTAGTCCGTTCGATCTTACGGTGGTTGATCCCAGTGATAGAAGGGGAACCGACACGTATGTATCGTTGCTACTAAGGCAAAAACGATGGGGTCTATTGTTGGGGATCGTTGCAGAATTTTAAAATTTTCTACGCATCACCAAGATCCATCTATGGAGTTTACTAGCAACGAGAGGGAAGGAGTGCATCTACATACCCTTGTAGATCGCGAGCGGAAGCGTTCAAGTGAACGGGGTTGATGGAGTCGTACTCGTCGTGATCCAAATCACCGATGACCAAGCGCCGAACGGATGGCACCTCCGCGTTCAACACACGTATGGAGCAGCGACGTCTCCTCCTTCTTGATCCAGCAAGGGGGAAGGAGAGGTTGATGGAGATCCAGCAGCACGACGGCGTGGTGGTGGAAGTAGCGGGGATCCGGCAGGGCTTCGCCAAGCGCAAGCGGGAGGGAGAGGTGTTGCAGGGGGAGAGGGAGGCGCCAGGGGCTGTAGTAGTGCTGCCCTCCCTTCCCCCCACTATTTATAGGGGCCCTGGGGGGGCGCCGGCCCCCCTGGAGATCCCATCTGAGGGGGGGCGGCGGCCAAGGGGGTGGCTTGCCCCCCAAGCCAAGTGGGGCGCCCCCCCCCCACCCCCAGGGTTTCCAACCCTAGGCGCAGGGGAGGCCCAAGGGGGGCGCACCAGCCCACCAGTGGCTGGTTCCCCTCCCCACTTCAGCCCATGGGGCCCTCCGGGACAGGTGGTCCCACACGGTGGACCCCCGGGACCCTTCCGGTGGTCCCGGTACAATACCGATAACCCCCGAAACTTTCCCGGTGGCCGAAACTGGACTTCCTATATATAATTCTTCACCTCCGGACCATTCCGGAACTCCTCGTGACGTCCGGGATCTCATCCGGGACTCCGAACAACTTTCGAGTTTCCGCATACTAATATCTCTAGAACCCTAGCGTCACCGAACCTTAAGTGTGTAGACCCTACGGGTTCGGGAGACATGCAGACATGACCGAGACGACTCTCCGGTCAATAACCAACAGCGGGATCTGGATACCCATGTTGGCTCCCACATGTTCCACGATGATCTCATCGGATGAACCACGATGTCGAGGATTCAATCAATCCCGTATACAATTCCCTTTGTCAATCGGTATGTTACTTGCCCGAGATTCGATCGTCGGTATCCCAATACCTTGTTCAATCTCGTTACCGGCAAGTCTCTTTACTCGTACCGTAATGCATGATCCCGTGGCTAACTCGTTAGTCACATTGAGCTCATTATGATGATGCATTACCGAGTGGGCCCAGAGATACCTCTCCGTCACACGGAGTGACAAATCCCAGTCTCGATCCGTGTCAACCCAACAGACACTTTCAGAGATACCTGTAGTGTACCTTTATAGTCACCCAGTTACGTTGTGACGTTTGGTACACCCAAAGCACTCCTACGGCATCCGGGAGTTACACGATCTCATGGTCTAAGGAAAAGATACTTGACATTGGAAAAGCTCTAGCAAACGAACTACACGATCTTTGAGCTATGCTTACGATTGGGTCTTGTCCATCACATCATTCTCCTAATGATGTGATCCCGTTATCAATGACATCCAATGTCCATAGTCAGGAAACCGTGACTATCAATTGATCAACGAGCTAGTCAACTAGAGGCTTACTAGGGACACGTTGTGGTCTATGTATTCACACATGCATTACAATTTTCGGATAACACAATTATAGCATGAACAATAGACAATTATCATGAACAAGGAAATATAATAATAACCATTTTATTATTGCCTCTAGGGCATATTTCCAACAGTCTCCCACTTGCACTAGAGTCAATAATCTAGTTACATTGTGATGAATCAAACACCCATAGAGTTCTGGTGTTGATCATGTTTTGCTCTAGGGAGAGGTTTAGTCAACGAATCTGCTACATTCAGGCCCGTATGTACTTTACAAATATCTATGTCTCCATTTTGAACACTTTCACGAATGGAGTTGAAGCGACGCTTGATATGCCTGGTCTTCCTGTGAAACCTGGGCTCCTTGGCAAGGGCAATGGCTCCAGTGTTGTCACAAAAGAGAGTCATCGGGCCCGACGCATTGGGAATCACCCCTAGGTCGGTAATGAACTCCTTTATCCAGATTGCTTCTTGTGCTGCCTCTGAGGCCGCCATGTACTCTGCTTCACATGTAGATCCCGCCACCACGCTTTGCTTGCAACTGCACCAGCTTACTGCCCCTCCATTCAAAATATACACGTATCCGGTTTGTGACTTCGAGTCATCCAGATCTGTGTCGAAGCTAGCGTCGACGTAACCCTTTACGATGAGCTCTTCGTCACCTCCATATACGAGAAACATATCCTTAGTCCTTTTCAGGTACTTCAGGATATTCTTGACCGCTGTCCAGTGTTCCATGCCGGGATTACTTTGGTACCTTCCTACCAAACTTACGGCAAGGTTTACATCAGGTCCGGTACACAGCATGGCATACATAATAGACCCTATGGCCAAGGCATAGGGGATGACACTCATCTTTTCTCTATCTTCTACCGTGGTCGGGCATTGAGCCGTGCTCAATTGCACACCTTGCAATACAGGCAAGAACCCCTTCTTGGACTGATCCATATTGAACTTCTTCAATATCTTGTCAAGGTACATACTCTGTGAAAGACCAATGAGGCGTCTTGATCTATCCCTATAGATCTTGATGCCTAATATATAAGCAGCTTCTCCAAGGTCCTTCATTGAAAAACACTTATTCAAATAGGCCTTTATACTTTCCAAGAATTCTATATCATTTCCCATCAATAGTATGTCATCCACATATAATATGAGAAATGCTACAGAGCTCCCACTCACTTTCTTGTAAACACAGGCTTCTCCATAAGTCTGTGTAAACCCAAACGCTTTGATCATCTCATCAAAGCGAATGTTCCAACTCCGAGATGCTTGCACCAGCCCATAAATTGAGCGCTGGAGCTTGCATACTTTGTCAGCATTCTTAGGATCGACAAAACCTTCCGGCTGCATCATATACAATTCTTCCTTAAGAAAGCCGTTAAGGAATGCCGTTTTGACGTCCATTTGCCATATCTCATAATCGTAGAATGCGGCAATTGCTAAAATGATTCGGGCGGACTTCAGCTTCGCTACGGGTGAGAAAGTCTCATCGTAGTCAACCCCTTGAACTTGTCGATAACCCTTAGCGACAAGTCGAGCCTTATAGATGGTCACATTACCATCCGCGTCTGTCTTCTTAAAGATCCATTTATTTTCTATGGCTCGCCGATCATCGGGCAAGTCAGTCAAAGTCCATACTTCGTTTTCATACATGGATCCTATCTCGGATTGCATGGCTTCAAGCCATTTGTTGGAATCCGGGCTCGCCATCGCTTCTTCATAGTTCGAAGGTTCACCGTTGTCTAACAACATGATTTCCAGGACAGGGTTGCCGTACCACTCTGGTGCGGAACGTGTCCTTGTGGACCTACGAAGTTCAGCAGTAACTTGATCCGAAGCTTCATGATCATCATCATTAACTTCCTCCCCAGTCGGTGTAGGCACCACAGGAACATCTTCCCGCGCTGCGCTACTTTCCAGTTCGGAAGGGGTGACTATCACCTCATCAAGTTCCACTTTCCTCCCACTTATTTCTTTCGAGAGAAACTCTTTCTCCAGAAAGGACCCGTTCTTGGCAACGAAGATCTTGCCTTCGGATCTGAGGTAGAAGGTATACCCAATAGTTTCCTTAGGTATCCTATGAAGACGCATTTCTCCGACTTGGGTTCGAGCTTTTCAGGTTGAAGTTTCTTGACATAAGCATTGCATCCCCAAACTTTTAGAAACGACAGCTTTGGTTTCTTCCCAAACCATAATTCATACGGTCTCGTCTCAACGGATTTCGACGGAGCCCTATTTAAAGTGAATGCGGCAGTCTCTAAAGCATAGCCCCAAAATGAGAGCGGTAGATCGGTAAGAGACATCATAGATCGCACCATATCCAATAGAGTGCGATTACGACGTTTGGACACACCATTTCGCTGAGGTGTTCCAGGCGGCGTGAGTTGTGAAACGATTCCACATTTCCTTAAGTGTGTGCCAAATTCGTGACTTAAATATTCCCCTCCACGATCTGATCGTAGGAACTTTATTTTCCTGTCACGTTGATTCTCAACCTCACTCTGAAATTCCTTGAACTTTTCAAAGGTTTCAGACTTGTGTTTCATTAGATAAACATACCCATATCTACTCAAGTCATCAGTGAGAGTGAGAACATAACGATAGCCGCCGCGAGCCTCAACACTCATTGGACCGCACACATCAGTGTGTATGATTTCCAATAAGTTGGTTGCTCGCTCCATTGTTCCGGAGAACGGAGTCTTGGTCATCTTACCCATGAGGCATGGTTCGCACATGTCAAATGATTCGTAATCAAGAGACTCCAAAAGTCCATCAGCATGGAGCTTCTTCATGCGCTTGACACCAATGTGACCAAGGCGGCAGTGCCACAAGTATGTGGGACTATCGTTATCAACTTTACATCTTTTGGTATTCACGCTATGAATATGTGTAACATCACGTTCGAGATTCATTAAGAATAAACCATTGACCAGCGGGGCATGACCATAAAACATATCTCTCATATAAATAGAACAACCATTATTCTTGGATTTAAATGAGTAGCCATCTCGCATTAAACGAGATCCAGATACAATGTTCATGCTCAAAGCTGGCACTAAATAACAATTATTGAGGTTTAAAACTAATCCCGTAGGTAAATGTAGAGGTAGCGTGCCGACGGCGATCACATCGACCTTGGAACCATTCCCGACGCGTATCGTCACCTCATCCTTCGCCAGTCTCCGCTTATTCCGCAGCTCCTGTTTTGAGTTACAAATATGAGCAACCGCACCGGTATCAAATACCCAGGAGCTACTACGAGTGCTGGTAAGGTACACATCAATTACATGTATATCACATATACCTTTGGTGTTGCCGGCCTTCTTGTCCGCTAAGTATTTGGGGCAGTTCCGCTTCCAGTGACCACTTCCCTTGCAATAAAAGCACTCAGTCTCAGGCTTGGGTCCATTCTTTGACTTCTTCCCGGCAACTGACTTACCGGGCGCGGCAACCCCCTTGCCGTCCTTCTTGAAGTTCTTTTTACCCTTGCCTTTCTTGAACTTAGTGGTTTTATGCACCATCAACACTTGATGTTCCTTTTTGATCTCCACCTCCGCTGATTTCAGCATTGAATATACCTCAGGAATGGTCTTTTCCATCCCCTGCATATTGAAGTTCATCACAAAGCTCTTGTAGCTTGGTGGAAGCGACTGAAGGATTCTGTCAATGACCGCGTCATCCGGGAGATTAACTCCCAGCAGAGACAAGCGGTTGTGTAACCCAGACATTCTGAGTATGTGCTCACTGACAGAACTGTTTTCCTCCATTTTACAACTGAAGAACTTGTCGGAGACTTCATATCTCTCGACCCGGGCATGAGCTTGGAAAACCATTTTCAGCTCTTCGAACATCTCATATGCTCCATGTTTCTCAAAACGCTTTTGGAGCCCCGGTTCTAAGCTGTAAAGCATGCCGCACTGAACGAGGGAGTAATCATCAGCACGTGATTGCCAAGCGTTCATAACGTCTTGGTTCTCTGGGATGGGTGCTTCACCTAGCGGTGCTTCTAGGACATAATCTTTCTTGGAAGCTATGAGGATGATCCTCAGGTTCCGGACCCAGTCCGTATAGTTGCTGCCATCATCTTTCAGCTTGGTTTTCTCTAGGAACGTGTTGAAGTTGAGGGCAACGTGGGCCATTTGATCTACAAGACATATTGTAAAGATTTCACACTAAGTTCATGATAATTAAGTTCATCTAATCAAATTATTAAATGAACTCCCACTCAGATAGACATCCCTCCAGTCATCTAAGTGAAACATGATCCGAGTTAACTAGGCCGTGTCCGATCATCACGTGAGACGGACTAGTCAAGATCGGTGAACATCTTCATGTTGATCGTATCTTCTATACGAATCATGCTCGACCTTTCGGTCTTCCGTGTTCCGAGGCCATGTCTGTACATGCTAGGCTCGTCAAGTCAACCTAAGTGTATTGCGTCTGTTCTGAGGCCATGTCTGTACATGCTAGGCTCGTTAACACCCATTGTATGCGAACGTTAGAATCTATCACACCCGATCATCACGTGGTGCTTCGAAACAACGAACCTTCACAACGGTGCACAGTTAGGGGGAACACTTTCTTGAAATTATTATAAGGGATCATCTTACTTACTACCGTCGTTCTAAGCAAATAAGATGTAAAACACGATAAACATCACATGCAATCAAATAGTGACATGATATGGCCAATATCGTTTTGCTCCTTTGATCTCCATCTTCGGGGCGCCATGATCATCCTTGTCACCGGCATGACACCATGATCTCCATCATCATGATCTCCATCATCGTGTCTTCATGAAGTTGTCACGCCAACGATTACTTCTACATCTATGGCTAACGTGTTTAGCAATAAAGTAAAGTAATTTACATGGCGTTATTCAATGACACGCAGGTCATACAAAAAATAAAGACAACTCCTATGGCTCCTGTCGGTTGTCATACTCATCGACATGCAAGTCGTGATTCCTATTACAAGAACATGATCAATCTCATACATCACATATATCATTCATCACATCTTCTGGCCATATCACATCACAAGACACATGCTGCAAAAACAAGTTAGACGTCCTCTAATTGTTGTTGCAAGTTTTTACGTGGCTTCTATAGGTTTCTAGCAAGAACGTTTCTTACCTACGTAAAACCACAACGTGATATGCCAATTTCTATTTACCCTTCATAAGGACCCTTTTCATCGAATCCGTTCCGACTAAAGTGGGAGAGACAGACACCCGCTAGCCACCTTATGCAACTAGTGCATGTCAGTCGGTGGAACCTGTCTCACGTAAGCGCACGTGTAAGGTCGGCCCGGGCCGCTGCATCCCACAATACCGCCGAAACAAGATAAGACTAGTAGTGGCAAGAAAAATTGACAACATCTACGCCCACAACTGCTTTGTGTTCTACTCGTGCATAGTAACTACGCATAGGCCTGGCTCATGATGCCACTGTTGGGGATCGTTGCAGAATTTTAAAATTTTCTACGCATCACCAAGATCCATCTATGGAGTTTACTAGCAACGAGAGGGAAGGAGTGCATCTACATACCCTTGTAGATCGCGAGCGGAAGCGTTCAAGTGAATAGGGTTGACAGAGTCGTACTCGTCGTGATCCAAATCACCGATGACCGAGCGCCGAACGGACGGCACCTCCGCGTTCAACACACGTACGGAGCAGCGATGTCTCCTCCTTCTTGATCCAGCAAGGGGGAAGGAGAGGTTGATGGAGATCCAGCAGCACGACGGCGTGGTGGTGGAAGTAGCGGGGATCCGGCAGGGCTTCGCCAAGCGCAAGCGGGAGGGAGAGGTGTTGCAGGGGGAGAGGGAGGCGCCAGGGGCTGTAGTAGTGCTGCCCTCCCTTCGCCCCACTATTTATAGGGGCCCTGGGGGGCGCCGGCCCCCCTGGAGATCCCATCTGAGGGGGGGCGGCGGCCAAGGGGGTGGCTTGCCCCCCAAGCCAAGTGGGGCGCCCCCCCACCCCCAGGGTTTCCAACCCTAGGCGCAGGGGAGGCCCAAGGGGGGCGCACCAGCCCACCAGTGGCTGGTTCCCCTCCCCACTTCAGCCCATGGGGCCCTCCGGGACAGGTGGCCCCACCCGGTGGACCCCCGGGACCCTTCCGGTGGTCCCGGTACAATACCGATAACCCCCGAAACTTTCCCGGTGGCCGAAACTGGACTTTCTATATATAATTCTTCACCTCCGGACCATTCCGGAACTCCTCGTGACGTCCGGGATCTCATCCGGGACTCTGAACAACTTTCGGGTTTCCGCATACTAATATCTCTACAACCCTAGCGTCACCGAACCTTAAGTGTGTAGACCCTACGGGTTCGGGAGACATGCAGACATGACCGAGACGACTCTCCGGTCAATAACCAACAGCGGGATCTGGATACCCATGTTGGCTCCCACATGTTCCATGATGATCTCATCGGATGAACCACGATGTCGAGGATTCAATCAATCCCGTATACAATTCCCTTTGTCAATCGGTATGTTACTTGCCCGAGATTCGATCGTCGGTATCCCAATACCTTGTTCAATCTCGTTACCGGCAAGTCTCTTTACTCGTACCATAATGCATGATCCCGTGGCTAACTCGTTAGTCACATTGAGCTCATTATGATGATGCATTACTGAGTGGCCCAGAGATACCTCTCCGTCACGCGGAGTGACAAATCCCAGTCTCGATCCGTGTCAACCCAACAGACACTTTCAGAGATACCTGTAGTGTACCTTTATAGTCACCCAGTTACGTTGTGACGTTTTGTACACCCAAAGCACTCCTACGGCATCCGGGAGTTACACGATCTCATGGTCCAAGGAAAAGATACTTGACATTGGAAAAGCTCTAGCAAACGAACTACACGATCTTTGAGCTATGCTTACGATTGGGTCTTGTCCATCACATCATTCTCCTAATGATGTGATCCCGTTATCAATGACATCCAATGTCCATAGTCAGGAAACCATGACTATCAGTTGATCAACGAGCTAGTCAACTAGAGGCTTACTAGGGACACGTTGTGGTCTATGTATTCACACATACATTACGATTTCCGGATAACACAATTATAGCATGAACAATAAACAATTATCATGAACAGGGAAATATAATAATAACCATTTTATTATTGCCTCTAGGGCATATTTCCAACATCTATCTCTACATAGATAGATCTTGTCTACATCATGTCATCGTGCTTATTGCATTACTCTATTTCTCCATGAACTTAATACACTAGATGCATGCTGGATAGCGGTCGATGTGTGGAGTAATAGTAGTAGATGCAGGCAGGAGTCGGTCTACTAATCTTGGACGTGATGCCTATATAATGATCATTGCCTGGATATCGTCATGATTATTTGAAGTTCTATCAATTGCCCAACAGTAATTTGTCCACCTACCGTTTGCTATTTTTCTCGAGAGAAGCCACTAGTGAAACCTACGGCCCCCGGGTCTCTTTCTCATATATTTGCCTTTGCAATCTACTTTTTTCTTGCATTTATTTTCAGATCTACTAAACCAAAAATACAAAAATACTTTGCTGCACTTTATTTTATTTGTGGTCTATTTATTCAACCTATTACAATTTTCTCCCGTCCACGCACTGTTTCTGGCGCCGTTACCCGAAAGGGATTGACAACCCCTTTAACACGTCGGGTTGCGAGTGGTTGTTATTTGTGTGCAGGGGCTGTTTACGTTGTGTTGCTTGGTTCTCCTACTGGTTCGATAACCTTGGTTTCATATCTGAGGGAAATACCTACCGCCGCTGTGCTGCACCATCCCTTCCTCTTTGGGGAAATACCGACGTAGCTTCAAGCGACATCAAGGTCGTACTAAAATAACACCAAGTTATTCTCTCCGATCGATCTATCAAGAGTTCATACTAAAATAACGCTAAGTTATTCTTTTCGATCGATCTATCAAGAGTTCGTACTAAAATAACACCAAAGCAAATTCAGATTCATAATACTCAATCCAACAAAAAGAACCTCAAAAGAGTGCCCCAAGATTTCTACCGGAGAAACAAAGACAAGAACATGCATCAACCCCTATGCGTAGATTACCCCAATGTCACCTCGGGAATCCGCAAGTTGAGTGCCAAAACACATATCAAGTGAATCAATATGATACCCCATTGTCACCACGAGTATTCATATGCAAGACATATATCAAGTGCTCTCAAATCCATAAAAGTATTCAATCCGATAAAACGAAATCTCAAAAGGAAAACTCAATTCATCACAACAAGATAGAGAGGGGAAAACACCATATGATCCGACTATATTAACAAAGCCCGTGAAACATCAAGATCGTGACATCTCAAGAACACGAGAGAGAGAGAGAGATTAAACACATAGCTACTGGTACAAACCTTCAGCCCTGAGGGTGGACTACTCCCTCCTCATCGTGGTGGCCGCCGGGATGATGAAGATGGCCACCGGTGATGACTCCCCCCTCCGGTGGAGTGCCGCACTGGTGCGTGTCGGTCCTAAACAAACGGTTTAAAACCCCTTTCCACGACGGCATTTGGAACCGTCGCCAAGTGAGTGTGGGCGATAGGGGGGTCCTTCCCACACGACCCAGAAACCGTCGGGGATAGGGCCCCTACGGTACTCCTACTCGTTTCTGCTCGCATTGCCATCGCAGTCGGTATTCTGTGGTGCTACGTTTACGATGCGCGGCCCATCACAAACGGTTCACTATTATAGAACGTGCATGATGTGCGGCCCATCACAAACGGTTCACCGTTAAGAAGATTAGCTAATCGTCGTACGAGTGTCGGACAGGATTACGTGGACTGTCGTAACATCGTCGTACACGACAACTATCGCACACGCTATTCTGTGGTGCAACGTTTACGATGCATACTTCATCAGAAACAGTTCATGGTTGCGAATCGTGTACGATAAGGCAACTAACATAAACGTTTAGTTTGCCTGCACCGTTTGTGATATTGTCTGACATCGCACACGCTTTACAAACGGCAACTGTGTGCATGCTTGCACACGTTTCCTCTTTGTGAACCATCTCGGATTATGGTGGATATCGCAAACGTTTGTGTTTTACCAACCGTGTGTGCCGTAACAACCTGGAGAGCGTAATTTCACCGTAATTTAATTGCTGCTTTTCCAAATTGTACCGGATTTGGATTTGAATTTGAATGTATGCTACAGCTTTATTCATATCCATCAGGTTCAAACAACCAATGCATTATTCGATTCATAAGTACATATGTTCAAGAATTTCATAAGAACCAAATAAAGAATGATGAACCACAGTTGTATACTTGTACTATTAAAGACGGTAAAGAAAGAGGCGAAATATATTCTAGTTGCTGAACAAGGTGAAGCGGAATGCCCATATTGTGCCCTCCTCCATGCAGAAGGCACGCACGACTCTAGTCCAACCCCTTGTGATGGCCGACCGCCCATCCTTCATGGTCTTCATGAAAACATCTAGATAATCATCGTGTTCTGGTAGAAATACTTTAATCTTTGCATGCCCACCAATCATGTAGTTTGAGAGGTAATCTTGAGTAAACTGCTTTGGCAACCATTGCAAAGGAATATGATTTCAGACATTGTCATCTAACACAACTCATTATGGGCAGTAAAAAGAAGGCTGCAGAGTTCTTACTTACCATCCTGCAGTTCGCTGTTGTCTTGGATAAAGTGTAAACAAATAGTTTAATTGCCATCTTTAGACCCATTTTACTAACAATCTTTATCAGCTTCCTCACTTGATGCTGGTTCATCGATATATCATTGCCCCATACGCAGAAAGGGTCGAAACGCGGATCTTTACCAATGACATATGTACCTAAAAGCACCAAGTTAATATTAGAAGCTAAACAGCAATGGCACAATGATGTAGTACAACACTCTTTTATAATATGTCTATATACATCCGTATGTGGTAGTCCACTTGAAATCTCTAAAAAGACAAATATTTAGGAACGGAGGGAGTATCTTATAACATCCAATATACTCACATATTAGATGAATTAACATCTTATATTATGGGCCAGAAGGAGTTTAGTTCGTTCTTAAAAATTATCTGCTGCTGTATCCACGGGTTACAGTTAGTTTGAGCTAGTTCGGGCTCAAATAGTCCTAAAGTATATCCAAACATGAGGGCTAGTTTGAGCTAGTTGCATCTATAACCCACCCAAAAAAACTAGTATCCAACCAAGGAGGTGCTAATTGGAGCTAGTTCTCCTAGTGCATTTATTGTCAATCTAACCCTGCCATCCAAACAACTCTTTGGATGGAGTTCGTTCAGGGTTAGTAATGAGCTAGAAACTAACTCTAACCTCTAGCTAAGTTGTGTATCCAAACAGGGTTGTGTTGTTGTTGTTGCTGCTGCTGCTGCTCTTCTACGTATATGTAGACATCATTAGAACATTAATGTAACACTCTTCCTTGTTGCTATGTAGCCTAGGATTGCATATTTAGACATTAAGTACAGTGCATGTTGCTATGTAGCCTCAGATATATTACATATGGCCCTAGTTAACCTAAGGAAAAAATGGGTTGCAGATATATTCAGTTAAAAGTCCGATTCACCGATTAGTCCCTTATCAGCCGCCGGCCTATATGGTACCAGCTACGGATATCCTGAACAGTGAGCAGATATAAGCCATGGGATGAAACTAACCTCGATGGAAAACAGCAGTCATTCCCAAAATTGTCCTGTGTAGGTACATCAAGAAGCATGTTAAGCACAACAGGCTAAACATCAGCCAAAATTACACATGGCAGACAAAATAATCTCCAAAAGATAGCTTCAGTGTGCAGGTTTAAGCATGCTAGTAAAGCAAAACAAGTGGAAAGGTGTGCTAACTGCAACAGGCCTAACATTTAACAACAAGCAAACATGGTCATTCAAACTGGTATTGTGCCGGTCTAAGTACACTGGTTATGGTTAAATAAAAATGGAAAGGTGTGTTAACTACAAGATCCAGCAACCGAATGTAGTCATTCATTGTGGTATTGTTGAAACTGGTACTGGTGAAATTGAACTGCACAGTTCATACTTGCACATATAGAACATCACGTTGTGAATAACTGGAATAAACAAGGCATACTACGAACAACCAAAGATAGCATTTGAAACTGAACATATGCTAACTACAAGCAACCGAACAATCAAAAAACTTTAAAAGAGGCATATGCTAGCTATAACAGGCTTAACAGCAAGCAAATATATGCATTCCTATCGGTATGTTTAAAACTGGATTGATGAAATGTACTGCACAGTAAATAATTGCACATATAGAGCATCACATTGTGAACAACTAAAATAAACAAATCATGGGTTTCCTCACTTGTCACAGATGGGCTCGTTCCCGTGGGAAGAGCACGGACCCTGGATGCGCTCCATGTTGTCGCAGATGGGCTCCTTCCCCTTGGAAGAGCACGGTTGTAGAGTGCCCTCCCTGATGTCACAGACGGGCGCTTTCCCCTTGGAAGAGCAGATGGGCAATTTCCCCTTGGAAGAGCAGGAGAGGGTGCCCTCCTCGTGGTCGCCGTCGATGAGGTCTGACTTGGAAGCTGTGGATCCCAAGCCAGCGTCGCAGAACGTGTCCTTCAGAAATGACAAAAGGGGCTCGATGGCGATGTAGAATGGCAAATTGTTGAAAGCGAGCCAGAGGAGATCAGCGGCGGGGCCATGGATGAGATCGACGGCGGTTGAACCCGAGGGGTTGGGGTGGGCCACTTAACCTGTGACACAACCCGCCTCAGGGCGTCGCTGTCGATGACCTCGATGTCATAGCTGGCGGACGAGACATGCCCGCATACTCTAGCCCGCTGTTTGAGTGCCTGCCGCCAATAATGGTCGTCAGCTTCCTCGGCAACGTCGGGCGAAGAGACCGCTATACACCTCTTTTGGGCCAGTCGCTCCTCGAGCTCCACGGGAAGCGTAGCCAGGCTTAGGCTGCGACACTCTAGAGTGGGGGATGGGGATGTGTGGGAAAGGGGGCATTTGGCAGGCGTCATCTAAGAAACTCAGGGCGGCCTGGGTATGGAGATCGGTAGGTAAGCTGCACTAGCAAACCGGCAGATGTTGACAATGGAGGCCTTGCGGCGGCGGCGGCAGCAGCGGCGGGGACTTTGCTAGGGTTTCGAGCGAGGGAGGGGGTGTGTGTGTGTGCGCGCGTGCACGCCAGAGGAGGTTTTGGTGTGTGTGTGTGTGTGTGTGTGGAGGGGGGCGCGGGGTGTTTGAGGAAATGATGTGGGTACTAAAAATTTTACTACACGAGAGTCAAACGCGGGAGTGAAATGCCGGGCTATTGAAAATTTTGATGATAGTGCATTGCACACGGTCCGGAGATAACAACCGTGTGTTATGAAAAAGAAAAACCCTCGAGGCGGGCAGATATTTTTGATGCAGGCGGGATTGGGAACAAGAAACATCACACACGGTCCGGAGATAACAACCGTGTGTTATGAAACAGAAAAACCCTCGAAGCGGGCAGATATTTTTCAGAGGGGGAGCCTCGTGGAGCCCAATGTACTGTGTGGATGTGTGCGTGACAGGTGCACCGGTGTGGCACATGGTTAGTTTGAGTGAACCTTGTCTGTTGCGTCATCCGACTTATCTAATGTTCATAAATTTGGCGAAAAATGACGCGAGAGAGGTTAGAACACGAACACACTTGCATGTGGACCAAATTTATGTATCAAAAGGGTGGTTTGATTTTCATAATACCAAATGCAACTTTGATGTGGCACCTCTCTCGCAAAGCGCACGGTATTGCTTGCTCCCACCCTCTCGTGTCGGCACGAAGGGAATCCTAAGCTATGAATGCATGCCCCCTACCCCTCGACCGAGGTTCACCTAGCAAAGTGCGAAGTAGCTAGCAGCCCCCCTCCTCCCTCGTGTCGGCACGAAGGGAATCCTAAGCTATATATGAATGCATGCCCCCTCCCCCTCAACCGAGGTTCACCTAGCAAAGTGTGGAGTAGCTAGCAGCCCCCCTCCTCCCTCGTGT
>NC_057802.1:361727614-361749710 GCF_018294505.1 Triticum aestivum | reverse complement strand
TAGCAACCTCCCCCCCCCCCACACACACACTTTCAGTCGGCGGGCCAGAGAGGCATATATCTCACCAAGATGGATCGTAAAACGGACCAAGAATAATCCACCTTGGTCGTACAACCTTTCTCTTGTTGTTGGTCAAAGTGATGTTCGCCCATGCGACCCCGGAGATGGGCTAGCTCGCCAATAATCAGGCAAGTAGCTAGTCCCCGAAGACAACCACTGCATGCGTGTGGCCCAAACATATGTATGGAGAGGTGTGTTTTTGAGTAACAATGAACAACTTTGATGCGGCACTGTGATTTCAAACTGGAAATCCCCACACTGAGTGAGGGTTAGGTTGACGATGCATATGTATGTTACACCACACTTCAAGCCAACGACGGGGATTCATATATGCATGCATGCATAGTATATGCGCTCAAACTTAATTAGGTCTGAATCTCACGATGACCTATATTACGATAACACTAACCAAATGAAGAATCTGCCATGGTAACCTATCTTGTTGTTGGTGAAGATGATCATGGATGTCCACGCGGGCCCACGAATATATAGGTTTGTCACCGATAACCACGCGAGGGAGTGTATCGTTCGAAGGCAACCACTACATGCATATGTATGGAGGTGATGCGTGCATACATGCATGTTTGAATACACAACATTGATCTGGCGCGTGTGTCAAAAATCATACACTAGCTCCCCACACAGAGCGAGATCGATTCATGATGGTGTCATTGTGCTAGCCACTTCGACTCAATGGGAGGGATTCATGCGTACATGCATATGTGTCTGCTCAAAGTGTATCATGCATGTCATCCCAGAGAAAAAATAATAATCCCCTCCTAAGTCAAATTAACCTCTCTTGTTATCAGGCAAAAAGAAGTGATGGACCAAGTGGGCCCACAGATGGAAAGCATCGATATCGCTGATAACCACTTAAGTGGGTGCGAGAGGACAACCACCACCGCTTTGCATGTGGGCCAAACATATATATGTTGAATACCCAAAATGCACAACTTTGATGTGCCACATGCCTCAAAAACCGTAAACCATGCACCCACACAGAGCGAGGTTCGTATCAAGCGTACTACATATGATGGTCCCCTTCCCCCCTCTTCACTATATGCTCCTTCCGTAATATATGTACAACCCAAAAGAATCCTCATCGATGGTGAAATTAATTAACCTCTCCAGATGTAGGTCAAAGTGATGCATGCATGCATGCATCGACGATGGCCTCGTGGGCCCACAGATGGAAGCGTCACACGTGAGTGTCCTAGCTAGGATATATATGCATGTGGCCCAAAAAGGTGTTGTGTGATGTTTGAATAACCAATTTCACAATTTTGATGTGGCACGTGCCTCGGTAACCAAAAAGTCCCGACACTGAGTGAGGTGTACTTGTTCACGGACGCATACATATAGTATATATGCTAGTCCCCTCCCACCTCTTCGACGCATACTATATACCACCATAACACAAACAAAAAAGATTATACCTTGCTGGTCAAATTAACCTCACTGCCGGCTGTTCGTCAAAGTGATGGACGACGACCTCGCGGGCCCATAGAAAGCGTCACACGTGAGTATCGAGTGTCGTGTAGGACAACCATCGACTGCATGTGGTCAAAACATTTATGTATGAAAGGGTTGTGTAATGTTTTAAATAACGATTTCACGACTCTGATGTGGCACCAGCCTGCCTAACAAAACGGCCAACCCACATGGTGGCTCACAACTCGTAGTGTACTGCGAGCCACCCGCCACCCCCAGACGCACACACCCACACACACACCGCGAATCCACCACAACTACGATGCATGTTAAATTAATTATCCCGCGATGAACATACATGTTACCAAAGGAGGGACGTTTTAATTTCAAAAAATTCACAGAGATCATTAAGACATTTCAGTACATTGATTGATTGATTTTCTATGGGTATAATGTGCAAAAATCAAATTTGAGCTACATGCACACGTGACAGTGCACCTAAATGGATTGCAAAAACACATGTGTCTCACTGGGTGCATGTTTACTCCCCGTGCAACAAATTTCAAACATTGAGAATCTTGATTTTTAAATTCTAGTACATCCAAAACTTATTTGAAGTTCATGAAACTTATCGTGTTGTCATATGGACACCAATACAAAGTGGCGTTGTACTTTTTTTGTCAAATTTGAGACCAGTTTTGATGTAATCTTTATCTAATTACAGACAGGAGATTATTAATAATTGGGAACCAATATCCCAAACAAATTATTTATTCGAACCGCGAGCGTTAGACCAACAATGGATACGTGTCATGCTTTGGTTAAGCAATAAAGCGAAAGCATTAATCATCCAAATAGAAAAACAATATGCGTGTCGCCGCGCGACCCGTGTGGCGTGCGAGCAGGCGTGAGTTGACGGGACGCCGCACAGGCAGATGGGGAGACGTGCGTGCAGGTGTGTGAATTGACGAAGGCGTGCTCGCTGCACAGTGTCATCAGGAGGCGTGTGAGTAGCTGTGTGAAACTTTGGTAGGCATGCCAGCAGTCCGGTGCGCAGGCTCACCGGGAGGCGAGTCATCGGTTTGACCGCCGCCCGCCTCTCTCCCACAACTCCCACTACTCCATATTAATGGTGCGCCCGAGCGGCCGCACCCCCCATCCTCGCTACGCACACACAATCCTCTCTCTCCGCTTGCATCCTCGACGCCGCTATCAGTCCCTCAAAGCCATCAGTGTATGAGGATGCTGCCCAAGCGCCCCATCAGAGGGAGTGGCGACGCCGGGGCTGCTAAAGCACCGGAGCACGGCGTGGAGATGGAGACAGAGGTTGCCGTCACCGCCGGAGAGTTATCGCTGCACCCTGACATCGTCGACGGCGTCGAGCTTCCACAGCCGGAGGCGGAGTTCCACACCGACTCCGACGACCACTCCGGCGACGACTCCGACGACCACTCCAGCGACGACTCCGACGACGACGGACAGCTGGTTAGTCATCTATACCCATTTATGTGTCAAATAGATCATAGGGTTTCTTTGGTTACTCTTGCCTCCCCCTTTTTGGAATAGAAATCCTGTGGTTATGTTCTCCCAATCCGTGAAATCTGAGTAAGTTTCGTTAGATCCGTGTAGTGTATTGATTGTTTCAATGGTACAGGTGATAAGTGATTAGTTGTTTCATCTGTGCAAATGATTTCTGCTAGTAATCCGACTAGGGTTAGTGTTCGTGCTAATAATTCCTAGCCAGGACTTGATAATTGATTTTGAATGACCTACATATGTTTGTGCCATTATTTTCTTCAAGATTGGTCTGTACATAGACGACTGTGCTTAAAAATCGAACCATAATATTTGAATATGTATAAATAAATAGCCATAAATTCCTAATCCTACTTCACAGCATGTAATCAGTGATTTGATGCCAAATTTGTTTTACTATATGTATAGGTGTTGTCTGACGATGTGGACAGCGAGGATGAAGATGCCCAGAGGAGGTACAAGAGGCGAATCCTGAGGGAGCTTTATGCGGGAATGCATAACAGGCGTATTAGGACCTGGAACGACGGCTATGGATGCCCATTTTGCAACCACAAGATTCATGACGCGTATCTAAGTGTTCTTGCACATGCAAGAGGATGGGTCGTTGGCTCCTTCAAGCAGAAGTATTCTCGCAGGGTGGCGCACGGCGCGTATGCCGAGTACCTGGAGAAGCTTCAGGATCGTGCCGGCCGCATGTGAGATGAGATGTGGGATGGATCGAACTATGTACGCTTGAGTACTATGCTTAATGACGGTTGAACTATGTACTTATGGTTGAACTATGCTTATGTACATGTACGCTTATTATCTATGTCTGAGTATGATAAATATTTCACCAATTTCCAAAAAAAAAGTTAAATATTTCACCCAATTTTGATAAAAATTACAACGGGGGACCAATAAACCAGGACGGAGGTAGTACGCCAATCACACACGGTTCCCAAAATTGGAACCGTGTGCAATGACTATCATTTTTCCTGCTGCGTCAATCACACATGGTTCGCTCTAGCAAACCGTCGCCCCCAAAATTCTTTGTGGGACAGAAAATCCTCACCACCCAATTCAAAAAAGAAAAGAGAAAAACCTCACCATCCCCATGTCACAAAAACCCTCACCCCGCCCGCCACCCACCTCGGCCCCTCCAGTACGTTCCCCATTCACACCTGCACAAGCTCCTCCGCGTCTATGCCATAGCACCGCCTATCGCGGCGGTAAACACTTAGCTCGACGCCTGCCGCCGCCGCCAGGCTGCCGGCAAAGCCCATCGCATTTCGCCACTTCCGCTTGCCACCGCCTATCGCCATCGACTTTCTCGATGCTGCTCGCGGTCGACCCAGCTCCACTCGGTGGGGGAATCTGCCGTACTGAGGGTTCTTTCTCATGGACGATAAGGTAACTAATTTAAGGAGATATTATCTCATCTCTTATCCCAGTTCATATGCCTCCTTTAATCACCCGACGGAAATCGCCCTGAATTCATTTTTATTCGAGCTGATTTAAGGGTTTTCTTTCATTCATAGAATGTACAGTGCGCCGATACTTCAGGACTTGGCGACCGCCGCCAAAGATTCCATCTCATCGTACCAGATAACTTGAGGACGCGCGTTGTATGTTCAATCTCATCCTAAATCGGTTGGCATGGCCTACTTTCCTGAACACATTCTAAATATTGCTACATTTGGATAAAAGGTGCCACATGCACCATATACGTCAAAGGGGATTTTCCCCCTATTCTTTCTATATTAGGCAAATTAATGATGTATTGTTCTTTCGATTACTATCATATTTCCATGACATCATGTTTACCCTATCTGTTTAATTATAGATTTTTGTCCTTCGATTTGAACTGTTGTACAGTTTTTTCAATTTGGGCCCATATTTGCATGTTACCATATTTTCTTTAACAACCCTACCATTTTCTGCAGGACATCCCTCGCTATGCAACAGATTATGTAGTGCACAATTTTTCCCTTTACATACATCAAGGCTCCACGAATGTCATACTGCGCACAAACCATGGATTTACAATCGTTGCTACTGTAAGACTTGATGGACGCGGTGACTCCTATTTTGGCACTGGCTTTTGGAATGAAATTGCAAAGTTTTATGTACTGAAAGCTGGCACTAAAATTGCACTGCACATAGAAGGGCCTGGTCATGAGATATATGCTAACTTCCCCGACAAAATCATCCATCCAAACTTTGTTCAAAGTAAGTTTTCTTTTCAACTATCTGCATATGTTGACTTACCCAGCAATGTCAAATGAATTGTGTAGTATTTAAGCAACCAATTGTTATTTCCTTATCTTACTATATTCCTACCTAATAACTTCTAGTTACCAATACACTTTTCTATTGCCCTGTTTAAACTAAATATTCCCTGTACTCCCATTTCTATCAGAAAGCGCCGCTGACAAGGAGACTCCGGAGGTGGAGAACGGGGCTGGCAACAAGCGGAGGCGGGGCGAGCTAGAACCGCAAGCGACTCCAGCAGGCCTAGACTTAATCAGCAGCCTCCCCGATGATATGTTGAGAGTCATCATCTCCCTCCTCCCAATCAAATATGGGGTGCGGACAACCCTCCTTTCCCGGCGGTGGCGCCCCCTATGGAACTCCAGCCCTCTTGACCTCATCGACACCCACGAGCTCTGCCATGGCTATCGCAAAAGCTTGGATGCGTTCTCCAAGATCCTCGGCAGTCACCTTGGCCCAACCAAAGGCCTTAGAATGAGCAAGTTTTGTTCCAACGGCAAGGACCGAGCCAAGCTTGACGACTGGTTCCGATCCCCCGCCCTAGATCAGCTCGAGGAGCTCACTTTTGATGATGGGCATATGCGGTCGCTGCCAACGTCCGCACTCCGCCTCGCGCCCACGCTGCGCGTCGCCAAGTTCAGGAACTACCATTTCCGGCCCCTTAATGACGCGCCCGCTCTTATTCTACCACGACTGAAGCACCTCGAGCTCGTCGCCGTCTGCCTCTCAAAGGGTGACATGGAGCGCCTGCTCCGTGGCTATACTGCACTCGAGTACCTTCGTCTTCAGGCGATCAATGGGTTGAGTACCTTCCACATCACCTCCATGACTCTCCGAACTATTTATGTGTGTTTCTGGTGTGGCAGGAAGACATCACAAAAGTTGGACCACGGTATGGTCATCCAGGACACACCTGCACTCGAGAGATTACTTGTAGTTGATCAAGAAGGTCCAACAAGAATCAATGTCATTTCTGCGCCGAAATTGATAGTGGTGGGCTACTCGTCTGACAAATACTCCGAACTTGTTATTGGATCCACACCCGTTCAGGTACAGCAGCCGCCTTCTACCTCTCCTTCTACAAATTAACATTATTTCTAATTTTGAAGATGTTTGTTTGTCTGTCATTCAGAAAATGATTCCGACAAGCTTGACCCCGAAACTGCGCACAGTGAAGGTCTTGGCACTAGAATCTATCAGGCCCGACCCGGAGCAAGTTGTCAGTTTCCTAAGATGCTTTCCGTGCCTGGAGAAGCTATATATCGAGGTGATGTTCCTTTCCTGTTAAATGTTAACCATAAGGGAGTTCGATTTGTGACACCTTTTTCCAAGTTTACAATGACAATGTACTACGATTTCTGAAGGTTCTTTTGGAGGATTTCAGTACATACATGCCCCCCCCCATATTGGTTGCTTGATCCATATGGTTACAATCAATAAGCATTTCTCCTTTGGATTCATCTGTACTAGTTTTCTTAGGGAACTTTTCATCCACTCCAACCTCTTGTGAAGAAGGCTACATTTTTCTAGAATGTAATCAAATGCCCATGTTAATCATGTCAGATCGAAGATGGCATGTTAGTGCATTTTACAAATCCTGCAAACCAAATAGCTAGTCCTGTAGTAATGTTCAAAACTGCATGTAGGCACTAACACGTTTTCTTCTTTTGTAGATAAGATTAGGCCCAGTGGTGGATAATGTGATACAATATAACAATCACGTCGAATGCCTAGATCTGCATCTCTCAGAAATTACTTTGAACTCCTACCGAGGGACCTTACCGGAGATTATATTCGCCAGGTTCTTTGTTCTCAGAGCAAGGGTGCTGAAGGAAATGAGGTTTTCCCTACATTTATTTCGCAAAAATGAATGGTCTGTTGATCAGCGCTGGCGCCTGCGGCAGAATGGAGTAGGCTCCAAAAATGCTGAATTTCATTTTGGAACTTTGGATGACAGAGTAATCGGAAGTCATCGGGTCAATTCCATACATGACTTCTCAGTGGCTGGCCCCTTTGCAAAAATTGTGAGGTTTCGAAGCCAGGCTTAGAAGTGGTGATATTAGTTTGAACCTCTCTGATATCCATGTTCAGTGCATCAGCGCGAGCGTTTGCAGCTGATGAGCTGAATTTCATTTCTAATATCAGTTTGAACCTTGTAATCTTCGAATTTGAGCCATATAACTCTGGAATATGAACCTTGTAACATTTCGAGCTTTTGTGGTACAATCGTTGAAATGGCATCGTATGAGACTCGTATGTTGCTAGCACTACTTTGACCTTAATATGCAAAGGTCTTAGATTTTATTAACCATTCTCGAATCAGTTTACCTTGTCAATCTCACAGCACACGATCTGTATAGCTAACTCGACTGCGATCTTCGACATTATTTCACACAGTTGGTTTCTTCCATCATGTGCATTGTAGAGCGCAGAATTAATTATCGCACTCGAGTGTCCACGACTGGGGTGCGGTGTTGTCAAGCGTGAACTGGATTCTGGAATCCTCCGCTATGAGCGTCGTGACAAGACGTGATGATTACAGGCCGGCCGGCCCCCATTTATTATTACAGCGGCCATTTAATCTACCCTTGTGTCTCTTCAACCTTTCGATCGCGCCCCACCATTGCAAGAAGCACACCCACCACGAGAAATTCTTAGAGGGTATCCTACGCGGCTCCAATGGCGCTCCGAGCGGTTGCCGACGACGAGCAGCAGTTCACCATGCGTGCCGTGGTGGACACCCACAGAAGGTTCATGGACCTCTCGGTGGTGTACACCAACGACCCGGTCTGGGCGGAGCACTCCATCCACATCATGGAGTTGTTGCTTGCCGAGGAGAAGTACAAGGTGGTCGGGTTCGACCTCGAGTACACCCGCGCTCGTGTCGGGTCTCATCCCAAGGTCGTCGTCGCCCAGATGTGCGTGCGCCACCACGACCTCGTCTACCACTAATGCCTGGCCATAAGGCCTTGCGAGCGTTTCGCCAGGTTTGTCAACAGCCCCCACTACATGTTCGCTACGGTGGACATCACCAACGATGTAAAGGCGCTCGAGAGTTTGGGCATCGCCTGCCAGAATCTTGTCGACATCCAGGGCCAATACAAGATCTGGGGCAGCAAGGAGCATGAGAAGGACTCACTGGTTCACCTCGACGAGGCCATCATCGACCCATACTACAGAGACATGAAGGATTCGTGCAACAAGGACAAGCGTGCCTGGCACTTGGCCTGGATGGAGAAACTCGACAAAGCTCACGTCGTGTACGCGGCCAAGGAGGCATACACGAGCTACGACATGTACCGGCGGATCGTTGACATGAGGAAGTCCCTCCTTCCCCAAAACGGCCAGGGATCCAGCCAGAAGCAGAGCAATGGCAAGCGTCGTCGCAACAATAAGTAGATGATTAGATCCTCATTTCTCCTACTTTAGTATGCATGTAATTGCTTACTTTGGTGTGTGCAAATGTTATGTGTGTAGTCACTTGTGTAATTGTATGCTTAATTTGGTTATGCAATGCTGTCTTTTTAAGTATATATGTTGATGCTCTGTAGACAGAAAGTAGATGGTGTGCGGACAAAGAAAATCACATCGCACACGGACTAAACAATGGAACCCGTCGGTGATGTTTTCATCAATCACTCACAATTGTATACCAGCAATCGTTTGCTCACAACACACACGTCTTGTTAGCAGCAACCGTCTGTGTTCTTATCGGTCTTCAGACACATTTCTGATTACAGACCTGTTTGCCGCGTATCACACACATCTTGTTAAGTTGAACCGTTTATGTTCTCATGTCTCAACGCAAACAGTTCATCCGAGTGAACCGCATGTCGTATATCGCACACACCTTTAATCTGGCTGACCGTTTCTTTTGTGTTGCCTAATCACAAACAGTTCATCCGAGTGAACCGTATGCTGTGTATCGCACACGCCTCCATCTGGCTGCCCGTTTCTTTTGTTACTCCTCATCGCAAACAGTTCGTTGAACTGAACCGTATGCCCTTCATCGCACACGCAACTAAAACCTGAACCGTGTTTGATGCATTCGTCATCGCAAACGTTTTACACATTTCTCACGGTTTTCATACAGCACCGTTTGCGATTATGGCATCGCACACAGTTTCTCGAAGGGTCTCTGATCATAGTATCGCGTTAGCAGCATCCTGCAGTAGTGCCAGAACGGGCTCTAGATTGGTTTTTTCGTGGCTACAGAGCCTTGCGGCGGCGGAGCTTCTGATCTAGGTTAACCCCAAGGGTTTTTGGAATATATGGGAATTTATAGGGTAAAGAGGGGGTGTGGGAGGCCACCGAGGTGGGCACAACCCACCTGGGCGCGCATGGGCGCCCAGGCATGCACTGGTGGGTTGTGCCCCCCTCGGGGCACCCCCCAGGTGCTGCTCTGGCCCATTGGATGTCTTCTGGTCCATAAAAAATCCACAAAAAGTTTCGCGGTGTTTGGACTCCGTTTGATATTGATTTCCCGCGATGTAAAAAACAAGCAAAAAACAGCAACTGGCACTGGGCACTGGGTCAATAAGTTAGTCACAAAAATGACATAAAGTTGCTATAAAATGATTGTAAAACATCCAAGAATGATAATATAACAGCATGAATACTTCATAAATTATAGATACATTGGAGACGTATCATCGTGCCAAGATACCTTGTGGGCCCCCTGTGGCACCTCTTCGCGTGATTCCAGCTCTGAAAATTCTTATAAATAGGGAAACCCTCGAAAGTTAACCTAGAACTTCCGCTCCGCCGCCGCAAACCTCTGTTCCGAAGAGATCCCATCTAGAGCCTTGTTCCGGCACCCTACCGGAGGGGGAAATCATCACCGATGGTCATTTTCATCATCTCGGAGGTCACTGCTACCTCTTGAGCTTGTGTTGGTTTTTCCCTTGAAGAGGAAAGAGTGATGCAGCAAAGGAGCATAAGTATTTCCCTCAGTTTTGAGAACCAAGGTATCAATCCAGTAGGAGACTACGCAACAAGCCACCGAATACCTGCACAAACAAACACCAACTTGCAACCAACGCGACAAAGGGGTTGTCAATCCCTTCACGGTTATTCGCAAAGTGAGATCTGATAGAGATAGAAAATGGTAAAGTAATATTTTTGGTATTTTTGGTTTATGGAACGGAAAGTAAAGATTGCAAAATAAGGGAACGGCGACAGAAATTGGCAAGTTGACGGGAAACTAATATGATGTAAAATAGACCCGGGGGCCATAGATTTCACTAGAGGCTTCTCTCAAGATAGAAATTATTATGGTGGGTGAACAAATTACTGCCGAGCAATTGATAGAAAAGCGCAAAGTTATGACGATATCTAAGGCAATGATCATGAATATAGGCATCACGTCTGTGTCAAGTAGACCGAAACGATTCTGCATCTACTACTATTACTCCACACATCGATCGACTCATGCCTGCATCTATAGTATTAAGCTCATAAGAACAGAGTAACGCATTAAGCAAGATGACATGATGTAGCGGGATTAACTCAAGCAATATGATGAAAACCCCATCTTTTTATCCTCGATGGCAACAATACAATACGTGCCTTGCTGCCCCTACTGTCACTGGGAAAGGACACCACAAGATTGAACCCAAAGCTAAGCACTTCTCCCATTGCAAGAAAAACCAATCTAGTTGGCCAAACCAAATCGATAGTTCGAAGAGACTTGCAAAGATATCAAATCATGCATATAAGAATTCAGAGGAGATTCAAATAATATTCATAGATAAGCTGATCATAAATCCACAATTCATATGATCTCGGCAAACACACCGCAAAAGAGTATTACATCGAATAGATCTCCAAGAACATCGAGGAGAACTTTGTATTGAGAATCAAAGAGAGAGAAGAAGCCATCTAGCTACTAGCTATGGACCCGTAGGTATGAAGTAAACTACTCACGCTTCATCGGAGAGGCAATGGTGTTGATGTAGAAGCCCTCCGTGATCGATCCCCCCTCCGACAGGATGCCGGGAAAGGCCCCAAGACGAGATCATATGGGTACAGAAGGTTGCGGCGGTGGAAAAGTGGTTTCGTGGCTCCCCTAGATGTTTTTGGGGTGTAAGAGTATATATAGGAGGAAGAATTAGGTCAGGGGAGCTACGAGGGGCCCACAAGGTTGGGGGCGCGCCCTCCGCCCTTGTGGCCGCCTCGAGGCTCCTCTGACTTGCACTCCAAGTCTCCTGGGTGTCTTTTGGTCCAAGAAAAATCATGGCGAAAGTTTTATTCCGTTTGGACTCCGTTTGGTATTCCTTTTCTGCGAAACTCTAAAACAAGGAAAAAACAGAAACTGGCACTGGGCTCTAGGTTAATAGGTTAGTCCCAAAAATCATATAAAATAGCATATTAATGCATATAAAACATCCAAAACAGATAATATAATAGCATGGAACAAACAAAAATTATAGATACGTTGGAGACGTATCAGTCACCATGACGAGGAGGGAGCAGTTCACCCTCCGGGCTGAGGGTATGTACTAGTAGCTATGTGTTTGATCTCTCTCTCTCTCTCTCGTGTTCTTGATTTGGCATGATCTTGATGTACCACGAGCTTTGTTAATATAGTCACATCATATGGTGTTTCTTCCTCTCTACCTTGTTGTGATGAATTGAGTTTTTACCATTGAGGTTTCACTATTATCGGATTGAATACTTTTTGGATTTGAGAACACTTGATGTATGTCTTGCATGTGGATACCCATGGTGACAATGGGGTGTTCTATTGATTCACTTGATATAGGTTTTGGTATTCAACTTGCGGATTGTCGTGACATTGGGGTAATCTATGCATAGGGGTTGATACACGTTTTCGTTCTTCTTTCTCCGGTAGAAATCTTGGGGCACTCTTTGAAGTTCTTTGTGTTGGATTGAATATTATGAATCTGAAGTTGTTTGATGCATATCGAATAATCAACCCACGGATACTTGTGGTGACATTGGAGTATCTAGGTGACATTAGAGTTGGTTGATGTGTATCATATGGTGTTATTTTAGTATGAACTCTAGGGCTGTTTGTGACACTTATAGGGATGGCTTAATAGACTGATCGGAAAAGATAACTCTGAGGTGATTTCATACCCTACAATAATTCCATCTTATGTTCTCCGCTAGATAAGAACTTTGGAGTGATTTTTTGTCACACGTTGAGGGATTGTTATATGATTCAATTATGTTAGCATTGTTGAGAGATTGCACTAGTGAAAGTATGAACCCTAAGCCTTGTTTCTAAGCATTGCAATACTGTTTGTGTTCACTTTTATTACTTGCTACCTTGCTATTTTTATATTTTTAGATCACAAAAACCTATATCTACTATCCATACTACACTTGTATCACAATCTCTTCCCTGAAGTGATGCACCTATACAATTTATCATTGTATTAGGTGTGTTGGGGACACAAGAGATTTCTTGTATTTGATTGCAAGGTTGTTTGAGATAGACTATCTTCATCCTATGCCTCACATGGATTGATAAACCTTGGATCATCCACTTGAGGGAAAGTTACTATTGTCCTACAAAACTCTGCCTTTTTGGAGGCCCAACATGAGTCTACAAGAATAAATTGTGTAATAGACATCAAGCTCTTTTCTGGCGCCTTTGTCGGGGAGGTGAGTGCTTGAAGGTATATCTTTAGATCTTGCAATTGAATCTTTTAGTTTCTTGTTTTATCACTAGTTTGGTTTATAAAAGAAAACTACAAAAAATGAAAGTGAGGTTGCCTCATATTCTTCGTCTTTATAAAGTGTTTCTTGAAAATGATGGATCGGAAAATTGTGCCAAAGTGTTAGAAGAAGAATTCAATAAAATGTTTGGCATAAAATCCATGAATGCTAAGCATGATTGCAATGTTGCAAGTATGAATTCTTTGTATATTCATGATGATAGTGATATGCAAAGCCATAAGCTTGGGGATGCTATATTTGATGAAGATGATATTTTTAGTTCCCCAAGTTTTGATGTGCAAATTTGTTATAATGATTATATGCCTCCTATTTATGATTGCAATATTTACGAAAGTGGGTTTGGAATAGTGTCAACTTTAGATAACAATTATCCCACTATTTTGGAGGGTATTGAATCTTATTATAATGATAAAAGTGGATTTGGTGAGATCGTGACTTTATTTAGTGTTGAATCCACTATTTTGAAAGATGTTTTAATTGATTGTGACAACAAAGTTGCTATCTATGATGATTATGGTGATGACATGTATGCTATAAAGAGTAATGATAACCATGAAACTTACCATCATGATTTTAATGTTCAATTTGATTATGGAAATCAACTATCCCATGATAGTTATTTTGTTGAGTTTCTTCCCACTACTATTAATGAGAAGGAAATTGCTTATGTGAAGAGTAGTAAAATTTCTATGCTTATAAATCATGAAAAGAATGCTTTATGTGATAGCTATATTGTTGAATTCATTCATGATGCTACTGAAAATTATTATGAGAGAGGAACATATATTTCTATATATCTCAATAATATCAAGTTTTCTCTCTTTATGTTGAAAGTTTTGAAGTATCGCCTGTTTTGCCTTCCTATGCTAGTTGATTCTTGCTCCCATATATTGTTTGCTCACAAAATCCATATGAATAGGAAGTGGGTTAGGCTTAAATGTGCTTGTCGTGTGATTCATGATGCTCTCTTTGTGTTTCAATTCTTTACTTTTACGTGAGCATCATTGAAATCATCATGCCTAGTTAAAAAGGCATTAAAGAAAAGCGCTTGTTGGTATATAACCCAACATTTACCCCTACTGTTTTTATGTGTTCACAATGATTAATCTACTGTAGTAGTCATGTTTTATAGCTTTTGTTTCAATAAAGTATCAAGTAAAGCCTTTGGGATAGTGTGGATGATCGTTGAATTGATTCTATGCAAAAACAGAAACTTTTGCGCCCAGTAACAGAATTGTTTAAAATCACTGGAGCGTCAATTTTTTTTGAATTTTTTACACATGATTGATATACAAATTGCATACGTTTTCCTAATGTTTCAGAATTTTCCGAGTTACAGAAGTATGGTTGTTGTTCAGATCATTACACACAGTTCTGATCTTGACATATTCTATTTTTAATGCATAGTTTGCTTGTTTTCTAGTTTCTATGGCTTATATTGGTCAATATAAATTGTAGAATTGATAGGGTACATTAGGCATTTTTTGAACAATTATGAATCTTGTATTGACAATATCAAAGTGAATGATTTGCTCTTTATCATACTAACCTATCTCGTGAAGTTTTGTTAAGTTTTGTGTGATTGAAGTTTTCAAGTTCTGGGTGAGATATTGATATGAGGAGAATAAGGAGTGGCAAGACCCTAAGCTTTGGAATGACCAATGCACCCCAAGGTAGTATTCAAGGAAGATCCAAGCGTCCAGGCTTGGGGATGCCCCGGAAGACATCCCCTCTTTCGTCTTCAAAATTATCGGTAACCAGACTTGGACCTATATTTTTATTCTTCACACGATGTGTGTTTTGCTTGGAGCGTCATTTAATTTTGTTGAGATTTTCTTGTGTTATTTGGAATAATGTTTTGTATCTTTTATTTCAATAAAAATGTCAAAGTATAGTCTTTAACATGCTTATTTTGCAAGTCTAAATGTTGCTGTTTGAAAACAAAAAGTTTCTTCTATTGTCTAAATTCTTCAGAAAAGTCAGAAGGTGATAAAACTTGAAACTTTTGCACAGTAAGCTCTAACAAATTTTTCTACAGTGTGGTAATTTTTCAGAATTTTTGAAGTTAAATAAGTATGGATCTTTCTTCATCCTTTACAGATTGTTCTGTTTAGACAAATTGTTGTTATGTTTACATTATATGCATATGTTTGCTTGTTTAATGATTCTATTTGAGGATAGGAGTATTAAATACGCAGAGGCATTTAGTATGCAATGTTAAATATTAATTTTAGTGATTTGTTACAGTAGATAATGATAAGGTTTTTGCATTGATTTATACTAACCTATCTCACGAGTTCTTGTTAAGTTTTGTGTCGATGAAGTTTTTGAGATTTAGGAAAATCGTGATATGAGAGGAATTAAGAAGACACAAGAGCTCAAGCTTGGGGATGCCCAAGGCATCTCAAGATAATATTCCAAGAAGTCTTAAGCATCTAAGTTTGGGGATGGCCCGGTAGGCATTCCACCTTTCTTCATCAATAATTATCGGTTAATATCGATTGAGCCTAAGTTCTTGCTTCTTCGCATGAGACGTGCTATTCTTGGAATGTCATTTTTTTTGTTTGCTCTTTGAATAAAATACTTACGATCTGGAAAAAAATTAAGAGAGAAAGTCATCGGGCAGAGCATCTGCTTGTGGCTCCATCGGTCGGGGGCGGACGGTTGGGCCAAAGTCGAGGCCTTGGTGTGGTCCTGGGGTTGTCTGGTTGCAGGGCGGGGGCTCTGGCGACGAGAGGCGCAACGTTTGGGGGCGGAACGTATGTCTCAAGTGCGGGCGAGCAACCATGGCCACGCGGGTGGTGTGGTTGACGGAGTTAGGGTGCGACAGAGGGGTGTGAGCGCCAGGGCACATCACTTGTCCGGTCCTTTGATTGGCCGACGGTGGCGGCGGCCGTTGACGTCGTATCCTTCCTGAAGGCTCCGTCGTCGCATTCACACTCCTGTCGTTTTGCTCCAGGTGAAAACATGATCTACTGGCCCTGTTCAAGAATTCGTCCGATTAACCAGTTAAATTGTCGATTAATCCCTACTCATTGGGTCACCGAGTAGCCGATAAACTGATAAATCGTCAGATTAATTGATTACATGGCCGATTAGCCTATTAATCCCCTACTCGCCAGCCAACCGAGCAGGTACCAGTTAACGATTTTCTCAACAATGTCTACTGGATCGGGCGGTGACGGCTATCCATGGTCGTACCCTTCTGGGAGGCACCGTTTTATAGGCATGGCTTCGTTGTTGTCCGGCTCGCCTCTTTATGGTCGCTCCAAACGGTTTTGCTTGGTTTTCGATGGGGTGGTGTGCCCGGCCCTTTGTATCTTGCCTTGGATGTATATTGTGTGCGGTGGTGGCGTGTTTTTGTATCGGTTTTAATTGATGATGGTTGCTTTATAATATAAAGCGAGTGAAACCCTTTTTCGGCAGCCATGTGCATAATATGGTTTTCAGCATGTATTTGCTTAGTCTGTCCCAAATGAGACACGTATACAAGAAGGCAAAAGAAAACGATGCAGGCTTCCAAACACACCCTCAAAGATTCTGTAGTATCGTATTTCCCAGAGGCAATATTCGTAATCATGGTGTTCATTACATTTTACATTTATACCACCTCACAGATAAAACAAATCATGCTTTTGGTATCCCCTATTTCACCTTTGTACCCCACTTGCAATGAATTCAATCAAATGAAAATATACAGGTATGAACCATTGGGACTATATGGAAGAACTACTTTCCCTTCTCCAGTTTAGTGTGCTATTCTCAGACGCTCTACAGGTGCAACAGCAGAGGTGGAATGCTCACGAGGACTGAACAATCGGTTGGTCTGCGAAAGGGCCATATAGCCAACCCCTGGCGATATGACCATAAGCAGCCTCCGTCAAGTGAATACCGTCCCAGCTCCAGTGGGTCGTTGGGTCAGCACAGGCAGTGGCACCAGGCTCCCCGCATTTGGCTGTCACGTTGAAGTTGTAAGCGGCTTTGGCAACGGACCCAGGAGCCCCACAGCATGCCCTAGGTAACTGCTTGTAGAATCCTGAATTATAAAGAGGAAATGGTTAGCCCCCTGCATTGTGCCATTTTCATCAACAATAAAGCATCTGCATACTTCCGATTTAGTAGGTGAGACAGAAACATCGTCCCTGCCAGCAAGATTAGGTTGGCAGAGGCATGCCCTGAGAAAGTACACGGTGTACTTTCTGTTACAAGGCAACACTGAAATGGAAACTCTAGAGGACGAGTACATGGGATCTAGATATGGCAGGGACATGTATTGACAAAATGCGCTACCATCCAGTACTCTAAACTAAAGAAGATCTTCTTCGAAAAGAGAAAACTAATAAGGGAAAGATACAAGCATAAATCGTGTTAATTGCCAATAAGTTAAGCAAGCAAACAGATGAAGCCATACATTGGGAGAAGTATACACAATAAAAAGGAAGTGACTTCCTGATACAAGAAAACACGTGTTTACAGTTCATGGTGTACATATGCGTTTTGAGTTAAGGTTATAAGGATATTACAGTGACCTGTACAACTCATACACCAGCATTTTACTGTACTAGAACACTAAATGCAAAAAACGTGAGTCCTTTAGTCTAGGTGGGAGTACGGGCAGGTTGTGTAAGTTGTGATTGGAGTAGATGATCTAACCATCCCAACTATTAGCCCCACATGACCACTAAACAAGACAGCTACCAATTGGACAAGCTTTGAAGTACTAATTGAAGTGATAGCTAGTACCCCTTTACAGACTAGATAAATGATCCTAGAGCATCGGATTAGCAACCTTTGCTTCTAATATACTCTGAACATGGGTGAAGGTGCTTGAGTTGATATTCTGGCTGCAAGTTGTGTTCGCCATTTTTGTATTATATGCTATGTGCTCCAATCCAGGCGAAAGCATCTCTTGCTCTCTGCCCAGATCTGAACTGTCTAATTATTTATAGTATTGTGTTCCTTTCAAGGCGAACGGAAGGAAATCGCTGACTGCCTAACAGTTGACTTTACACCAGACAAAAATAAGCACATGCACACTACAGTAATTAGTAGCACACCAGTAAGAAGATATGCATACAAACGAACCAATTTGCAAATCACTGAATTCTGATGCTCAATGAGTTAGCTATGGCAAAAGTTGAGGTGTTAGAACTAACCAAACTTCTCAGGCTGGAGCATGAACTGGACAACCGGCGTGTAGTAGTCGCCGTATATGATCCGCACATTGGGGTGCTTGGGCCGGAGCTTCTCGAGTGCTCTCTTGAGGTGTGCGTTGTGCACCCATGAGAAGGTGTTGTACTGACGGATGCACCCGCTCCGGGCGCCATACTCGTGGGCTGGCATGTCGAGCATGTTCAGGTACACGGGGAAGCACCCAGTTGGCATCACCCCTGGCACGATGAGATCCACTGCCCCCTCGGCGATCAATTCCTGCACCATACCGTACATGAGCAATCGTGGTTGACAGCGAGCAAACAGATATGTAAGTAACAAGGAAGAAGCAATGGCTACCTCGACGCCATCGGAGATGCCCTGGATGACATCCGGCATGAACTTGTACGCCTCTGTGAGGCCCTTCCCGGCGAACAGGGGCGCGTTGTAGTCGTTGCCACCGAACTCGCCGACGACGAACAGCGAGTTGGCATAGAACTCCTTGCATTCTTCTGCAAAAACATTACAAAATCACCAATTAGTTGATCACAATCCAGCACGTATATGTCTGCAAAGGTGGGATTGCTTTTGACGTTTATTTACCCTTGGTGCCGTTGCAGAAGAAAGGCTTGAGGTCACGGAACCACTGGATTTGGGTCATGAGGGCGCCGGAGTTCCAGACGACGGCGCCGAGGCCCCTGGCCTCGAAGTAGGGCGTGTCGAGCGCGGTGGCGCCGGTGATGGCGAAGTTGGCACCGTGACTCAAGTCGGAGCGATTGGCCTTGGACGGCGGCAGCAGGGGCAGCCCGAATTCCTGCGCTGCAGTGGCGGTGGCCGATCGAGCAAGCGCGTCAGTTGAGGACCCACCGAATCTCGGAGGCAGAGGAAGCAAGCAAGCAAGAGAAGCAACCAAACCAAAATCAAACACGGCAGTCAGTCAACTCACCCAGGTGGTCGATGACGAGGCGGCCGTCGGAGCAGCGGCCGGTGGGTTTGCCGAAGTAGGTCTGGCCGTAGGGCAGCCTGGCGGTGGCGAGGATGTCCGGCACGCCGTTGGCGATGAGGTTGCCGGCGTCGGCCAGCGAGTCCCCGAAGTTGAACAGCGCCCGGTACTTCCCCTTGGCCTTCCCCTTGGCCGCGCCCGCCTCCCCGGCCGCCGCCGCGAGGACGACGACCGCGAGGAGAACCGCGAGCGCCTCCCTTCTCCCCATGCCGGCCGCTCCTCGGGCGTGTGTGTGTGTGGGTCGGTCGGTTCCACGCGGGGCGGGAGAGAGCAGAGGAGGAAGAGAAGCGGGAGACGGAAGACGAGGCAGGTGGGTCGAACCGCTCGCTCGGTCGTCGCTGTTTGTAGGAGAGGAGAGGAGGGACGCTGTGCTGCCTGCTGGCGTGGCCTGGCCGGCCGGTGGCGGCTGCTCGTGTGGCGCTTTCCCCGGTTGCCGAATTTTAAAACCACACCAGCAGGAAAATGACAGTGCGCCATCACCCACCAACCACGAACCAATCGTGTTCCGTTCCCGTTCCCGTTCCGAAAGAGAGAAAGAAAAATGGAAGCTGGTGGCACCAAATGGGTCAAATACAAATCGGGCTGGGTTTGGTACGGAATATTTGGTTAGGTGGATAATACTTTTCTCTACCGCCCGCGATGCACGGTGACATAACATGGGATCGGAAAAGAAATCGACCCCCATGCATACGCATGTTTCCCCCCTAATCTCGGTAGGTGGGAAGTCAGCAGCCAGCCAGCGCCAAAGACCAAACGCTTCCAAAGCAAAGCAAGTTGGTCTAATAATTATATGACAATAGTAGCCATATAAAAATACGGGGAACGTTCCTACTCCACTGACTCCACCGACTGGCTTCTCACGCCGCGCCGTCCGATCTCCGAGGGCTCGATCCCAGCGCATGCGCGGGGTTTGTTGTGCCACGCATATGCCTGGTCCCCGGGCGGCCCACCTCTGTCCATTTTTTCGTTTCTGTTTTTGGGCTGCTTCTCTTTCCTTTCCACACGGGTCGCTACCGCATCGTTGCGCTACAGTAGTAGTATACCACGACAAGCCGTAGCCGTTGGCTCCCCGCTGCACTACATACACTTGTATTTTTCTTTTTGTGGGTACATAGACTAGTATACTATACGTAAAATGCCATGGCGAGTTGTTGTGAGCCGTTAGATCCATCGACGGCGATAGTCTGGCGGCAAGGCAAGCGACTGACAATGACGGTGGTGTTGGCCATTTTTGAAAACTCTTTGATGTTGCATGGGTTGTTTGGACATATTGCAACTACGTATGTTTTTTTTTGTGTCGCATGCGGCTAATATGTTGTACTAATAGTTACTTGCAATTTTTTTTTGCTAGTGCTGCAAAGTGATTTTATCATTGTGTTCTTTCACGCTTTGATCTCTTAACCTTGTTATTGCTTCTTTTTTTGCGGGGTGTTAACCTTGTTATTGTTGTATATGTTGAAACCTTTTTTAAAATATTTTGTTGCATCGAAGAAGGATTTATTGTATACATACACTTAATTACAATTTTTTGTTGGTCAACCTATAGCCGCTTCAAAAATGATGGATCGTCCCTAGAAGCAAATAAGTATTCTTTTTCTAAACGAGGCAAAAGATTTGCCATTTTCATTGATTAAGAAGTAGAGTTTGAGGGACAGAACCCGCAACAGCCGAAGCAAAACATCTAGCTACTCTCGCGGCAAAATATTACACAGCCGCTTAGCCCCAGCTAAGGCCCAGATACAAAGCTCCGTCCTTGATGATGCGCACAATCACTGCCACCGGCGACGCCTGGGCCCTGCATACGTGTGCATTTTGCTCCTTCCAAATCTCCCAACTAATAAGATGAAGCAATGAGGCTAGAGCCATCCTTGGCTGAGCATTGTTGGTGAGGACGCCTTCCCACCAAGGTTTAACTATGTCGAATTAATCGGTGCCGAGACGCAGTGCTGACATGCAGATCAAGCCACGAGATCACATCATTCCAAACACGCATGGAGAAACAGCATCTGAAGAGGAGGTGGGCTACCGATTCGCGCACCTGGTTGAGCGGGCATCGGTCCCAGTTTGGCCACCCAGGGCACTGAAGTCTATCATCGGTCCAAATTCTATTCCGTGTGACCAACCAAGCAAATAGGTATTGTAACAATTCACCCAATTTCAACCGGTTCTACCATAATTATATTTGAAGAAAAATAAAAATAGTAATTTAACAACATCAAAAAGACCGAGTAGACATGGTGGACGTCACTATGCTGCTGCAAGCCGTGATGCGCATGTTGAAATTATTGGCGTTTAGCTCATTTATTATTTTCAACAATTCCTGAAAAAATCAGAGGCATATATGGTTCATTTATGCATGATAAAATGGTGTGGAAAGTTTAGTAGTCCCAATTGTGAAGGATGTATTGAACCAACATATAATGTTGATTTCTTTACATGTCAGTAAAAAGCTTGAGAAGATGACATATACCCGCGCTCCTCGCTCGCCTCGCCTTTGCCACGCCTCACAGACATTTCATATTCCGTGAACGAATTGAGTCAGGCTATGACTTAGGCCACGGGAGCGAGCTGCTGCAAACCGGGAGCATGACACTGTAAGGCGCCGGCCGTCGCTGCTGCATGCCGGGGCGATCGATGGGCCCCAGACAAATCACCCGTATCAGAAAAGAAATCAATCCCCATGTTTCCCTCTAATAATCTCTTGCAACGGTAGGTGACAGGTCTGCAGCTAGCCAGCACCAAACCAAACCAAACCCTTCCAAAGCAAGTTGGTCTAACCATAAAAAAACATTGTGTAAGGAAGTGGTTTCCTCCCGAAACGTTGTTGTCATTTGTCAAGTTGTCAGGTTGTTAGAGAAAAAAAATACAGGCTCTGATTTTTCTAGTTGTATTCGCATGTGCACCTCTTTCCAAGAAAGAAAAGCAAACCACAGCCTAATCTCGTAGCTGCGGTGT
>NC_057802.1:361717641-361727159 GCF_018294505.1 Triticum aestivum | reverse complement strand
AACTTGGTAGGATCATGCTTCTTACAGATTCTTGGGCCCGGCGGTTAACGGGGATCCAACATCTATAATCTGGCGTGAACTACCCCGGAAAAACAAGATCGTAGTGAGGCGGAAAGAAAGCGACCGCGGGTTCCCTTTGCGAGCCGTCGGCGGCTCCGGCCGGCGGAGGAAGAGGGAACCTCAGATCTGTGCGTCAGATGGGTTCTCAGTAGGATTAGGGTTGAGAGAGTCGCTGCCGAGGCCGTTGCAGCGGCGTCGCGTCTGAATAAGTTTTCTCGGGCTCCGTTCGCGGTCAGGAGGGGCTCTTGCCTTCGTCTAGGAGCCAGTGGGGTAAGGGATCCCCGGATCTCATCGAGGTCGCGGGCTATGGTGTCTGGAGGTCGACCGACAATGGCTTGGTTGGTCCTTGGATGGGTGGTGGTTGTGTGGAGACAGAGATTCTTCTTCCTCATCGTCGATATGATTTCCTGCTGCGTTTCTTCCTCCTTTGTGCTGTTGCTGGAGGGATATCCTGCTTTGCCCGGACAGTTGGACCGACCGCGGCACCGGAACCGGATCTTAGTTCTCTTCCATCTGGAAGGGGCACATACATCGGTACTCAAAGGCACAGATGGCGAAGGCTGGTGCAGGGGTGTTGGATGTGAAGGAAATATGCCCTAAAGGCAATAATAAAGTTGTTATTTATATTTCCTTATATCATGATAAATGTTTATTATTCATGCTAGAATTGTATTAACCGGAAATTTAGTACATGTGTGAATACATAGACAAACAGAGTGTCACTAGTATGCCTCCACTTAACTAGCTCGTTAATCAAAGATGGTTAAGTTTCCTAGCCATGGACAAAGAGTTTTCATTTGATGAACGAGATCACATCATTAGAGAATTATGTGATTGACTTGACACATCCGTTAGCTTAGCACTATGATCGTTTAGTTTATTGCTATTGCTTTCTTCATAACGTATACATGTTCCTATGACTATGAGATTATGCAACTCCCGAATACCGGAGGAACACTTAGTGTGCTATCAAACGTCACAACGTAAATGGGTGATTATAAAGATGCTCTACAGGTGTCTCCGATGGTGTTTGTTGAGTTGGCATAGATCGAGATTAGGATTTGTCACTCCGATTGTCGGAGAGGTATCTCTGGACCCTCTTGGTAATGCACATCACTATAAGCCTTGCAAGCAATGTGACTAATGAGTTAGTTACGAGTTACAGAACGAGTAAAGAGACTTGCCGGTAACGAGATTGAACTAGGTATTGAGATACCGACGATCAAATCTCGGGCAAGTAACATACCGATGACAAAGGGAACAACGTATGTTGTTATGCGGTTTGACCGATAAACATCTTCGTAGAATATGTAGGAACCAATATGAGCATCCAGGTTCCGCTATTGGTTATTGACCGGAAGTGATTCTCGGTCATGTCTACTTAGTTCTCGAACCCGTAGGGTCCGCACGCTTAATGCTCGATGACAATCGGTATTATGAGTTTATGTGTTTTGATGTACCGAAGGTAGTTTAGAGTCCCGGATGTGATCACAGACATGACAAGGAGTCTCGAAATGGTCGAGACATAAAGATCGATATGTTGGAAGGCTATGTTTGGACATCGGAATGGTTCCGGATGAGTTCAGGCATTTTCTGGAGTATCGGGAGGTTACCAGAACCCCCGGGGAGTCAATGGGCCTTATTGGGCCTTAGTGGGAGAGAGAAGGAGGTGGCCAAGGTGCCCCCCCCCCCCAAACCTACTCCAACTAGGAGTAGGAATCCCCCTTGGGGCGCGCCATAGAGAGGGCCGCCCCCCCTCCTCCACTCCTTAATATACGGGGAAGGGGGGCACCCCATAGACACACAAGTTGACAGTTGTCTTAGCCGTGTGTGGTGCCCCCCTTCACAGATTTCCACCTCGGTCATATCGTTGTAGTGCTTTGGCGAAGCTCTGCGTCGGTAACTTCATCATCACCGTCATCACACCATCGTGCTGACGAAACTCTCCCTCGGCCTCAGCTGGATCAAGAGTACGAGGGACGTCACCGAGCTGAATGTGTGCAGATCGTGGAGGTGCCGTGCGTTCGGTACTTGGATCGGTTGGATCGCGAAAACGTTCGACTACATCAACCGCGTTACTAAACGCTTCCGCTTTCGGTCTATGAGGGTACGTGGACACACTCTCCCCGCTCGTTGCTATGCATCACCTAGATGGATCTTGCGTGTGCGTAGGCAAATTTTTTGAAATACTACGTTCCCCAACAGGATGCATATATGTGTCCTTGTCTTTTCGGCGCTGGAGTGAAGAAAAGGAGGAGTAGCGTGGCGGCGATTATATCATGGTTGAAGATGATGACCTGTTTAGGTCTGGTTGCAGATGCTTGTGTTGCAGGGTTCTTCTCACAAGGTTTACAAATAATGACACAGAGCTCCGGAGATCTTCATGTTTTACTGGTTGTTGTATGGTGCTCTTTGTTGTATTGATTAGGGTGCTCTTTGTTGTTTTGATTATTTGTGCGTGTGTTAGAGTGTGCTTGTACGGGTCAAGGACTTTGTATTATTTTGTGATTTAAATACAAGCATACTTTAAAAAAACATCTATAATCCAGGGATGGTGCCAGGTAAGTGTTTAGGATTTTGACCAATCTACTCTGATCTTCATGAAGCTGCTCCGGCGGCTCTCTCCTTGATCCACGTCCTCTCAAAAATCCTCCCACGGCGGGTAAGAGTTTTTAGGGTGCGCCCTCCAAACCGTTGCAGGATGTTCGTGTTGTGGCCAGCATGGGTATTATGGTTGGGAAAACGGAAAAAGTAGATATGGCCTTTACCCGAGCTAATGGAGTGTCCCGGCTTCTAGTAAGCGTTCTGGACATTGAGTTTGTACATGATAATGTCAACTGGACTTATAGGGGAGAGGTTTTCCCGCTCGAGATTGAGTTTGAGGACGCTGATCTGTTTGCTGAGGCCATTAATGGGAATGATGTGGATATGCACGAGGGGGACGACAGTGCGGGAGCCAGGGGGCATCGACTAATGAGTCAACGAGGGAGGGGTCTAACGGTTCTGGCCCTGATGCTCAGTTGCCCGGGGTTGGGTCCGGGGTCGAGCCGGCACCTTCACCATCGGTGCCTATGACTTCGTTGAGGTTTGGGTCCTTCGAGCCAGCCTCTGCCCCTCCCAGACTTTGGAGCGACGGGGTGGTTTCTGATGATGTGTTTGAGCATACGCTCCCTTTGTTGGAGTTCGAGGGAGCTAGCGGGTCCTTGGCTGGACTTTCGCCGAGGACTTCGGTTGGAGTTGGGGACGTTGAGCCTGTGGTTGCTTCTACTCCCCTTGCTTCACCTGTGGTCAAGGTTCCGGAGATGATGTCTATGCCCGAGTTGGGGCTTGGGGGAGGGGAGTCGGGGCAGGTGGCCTCGACAACTCCCATCCCTTTTTCGTCGCCGGTGATGCCCGTCTTGGAGGCGTCGGCAGGTGCTGCGCGAGGTGATCCGAGGCAGGTGGCCTCGGCTATCTCGTCCCCGGTGACGGCGACGGCGTCCGCGCCTCCAGTGGTGCTGGGGGGGAGGGTTCGGGGCAGGTGGCCCTGGCTCCTCCTTCTTCTGCGGCGGTCAGGAGGACCGCCTCTACGATGACGCCGACGCGCTACTCGGCGCCGGGGGTGGGCCGGGAGGAGGGCTCGGGCAGGCGGCCCCCGCCCCTCTATCTCCCGACTCGCCCGCGGCTCAGGGCCTCGGTGTGAGCCACTTCTCCGTGGGGCGTGGGAGCCCCCAGCCGCCTACTCCAGTGACCTCGGTTGACCCTTTGAGGGATTCAGCGCGAGGCTTTACTAGGGAGGAGGTCGTTGCTTTCGGCGGGATCCCTGACCCGGTCTCGGCGGGGAGACGGATGAGTGCTCGCATTCAGGACCTTCCGGAGGTTGATGACATGCAGCAGCGGTGCGCTATGAGGGCGGCCAAGCTTCATGATGCTGCGATCTCTACTGGTATGTCCGTCAACATATCTAATTCTTTATTGCATTTTTCTAATGAGGAGATTATAAATAATGCAAACCAATTAGGAGTTTCGCTAGGGGCTACGGATAGTGAGATTTCCAATTCGGTGAATGATCTTTTAGATTTGGAGGCGGAGCGTGCCTTAGAGACAATTCGTAATCTCGCAGCGGTAAAACCTATGAATGATGATGAGATTGATGCGTTAGGGGTCCGAGTGCTGGATAATCTGTGTGTGGATATAGTACCATCCAACCATGAGTCTGAGGACGATGATGTGCCCCGCGATGATGCAGTTGTTAGTACTGTTGAACCCGGTTATGAGGACCGGGTAACTGAACCTAGTAAACCAAAGCGCAAGTGGAAGCGAAAGATTTATCCCGATTCTGCAGTTCGTAGGAGTGCTAGGATTCGAACCACCAAATTTTTTTATGATGATCTATGAAAGGAATCTTCTGGAATAGCAGAGGTCTGAAGGACTTGGCTAAAAGAAGGTTTCTGACTGAGGCATCTTTGGAGCATTGTTTAGATTTTATTGCTCTTTCGGAAACTGGTCGAGCTAACTTTGCGCCCCAGTTTCTTTCCTCTCTTGTGGGTGGATTTCGATTGGCATTGTCTCCCCCCACGAGGAAGATCGGGTGGTATCTTGCTGGGTGTGAGATGCGACTCGCTTGAAGTCCGAAGTGTAGTGATGGGTGACTTCGCGGTTAAGTTTCGAGTCAGGTCTAAAGTAGATGGTTTCAACTAGGCTTTGGTGGCAGTTTATGGTGCCGCACAGCCCGAGTTTAAACCGGAGTTTCTGGCGGACCTTGTTCGAATCTGTGGGTTAGAGCAGCTCCCAATTTTAGTTGGGGGTGATTTCAATATCATTAGGAGGAGAGAGGAGAAAAACATTGATAACTTCGACGGCAGGTGGTCGTTTATGTTCAATACCATTATTGAAAGCTTGGATCTGAGGGAGATTGAGCTTTCTGGTAGAAAGTTTACCTGGGCTAATGCTTTGCCAAACCCGACTTATGAAAAGCTTGATCGAGTTCTCGCGAGCGTGGAGTGGGAACAGAAGTTCCCTCTTGTAATGGTTCAAGCTCTCTCGCGGGGCATATCCGATCACACTCCCCTGTTCGTGGATTCTGGTGAGCCGAGCCACGTGGGGAACAAAAACACCTTTTCATTCGAGATGGCCTGGTTCGAACGCAAAGGATTCTTGGACCTGATTGCCAGGGAATGGGCTAAGGGTGCAGGAGGGAGGACTTCGGTCGAGCGCTGGCAGAATAAGATTAGGAATTTGAGAAGTTTCTTACGGGGTTGGGCTAAGCACTTTAGTGGGGTGTATAAGATTGAAAAGGAAAGGCTCCTTTCTCTTGTACAGGCCCTAGACCTAAAGGCCGAATCCACGATTTTGCTGCCAGCTGAGCTTCAGGTTAAATCTGAGGCAGAGAAGAGGTTGAAAGAACTTCTCCGTGAAGAAGAACTGAAGTGGGCGTTGCGGGCTAAGGTCCGCAGAGTGGTCCAAGGGGACGCGAATACTCAATTCTTCCACTTGATTGCTAATGGTAAGCACAAAAAGAAGAGGATTTTTCAACTTGAGCAAGATGAGGGAACTATTTTAGGACAGGACAACCTCAAAACCTATATAACTGAGTATTATAGGCAGTTGTTTGGACCGCCGGAGGACAACTGTGTGTTCCTCGACGAGTCCAGGACTGAGGATGTACCTCAACTGTCGGCTGTTGGTAATGATATTCTGGTTGCCCCGTTCTCTGAGAAGGAGGTGTTTGATGCTATTGCACAGATGAAAAATAATAAGGCTCCTGGACCGGATGGTTTCCCGGTTGAGTTCTACAAAAAGTGCTGGCACATTATTAAGGGGGATTTGCTACCTATGTTTCATGATCTTTTGTTTGGACAGCTTCACTTATTTCACTTGAACTTTGGAACTATCACACTGCTCCCTAAGAAAACGGATGCTGTGAGAATTGAGCAGTTCAGGCCGATCTGCCTTCTCAATGTTAGTTTCAAAATTTTCACCAAGGTCGGGACTAATAGGCTCACACAGATTGCGCATTCTGTGGTGCAACAATCCCAAACTGCTTTCATGCCGGACAGAAACATCCTTGAAGGGGTGGTCGTCCTTCATGAAACGCTCCATGAAATCCATTCAAAAAAATTAGATGGAGTAATTTTTAAGGTGGATTTCGAGAAAGCGTACGATAAGGTCAAATGGTCATTCCTTCAACAGGCATTGCGTATGAAAGGTTTTGATGAAGCCTGGCGCCGCCAGGTTGAATCATTTACGCAAAAAGGTAGTGTGGGAATTAAAGTGAATGACGATATTGGTCGTTACTTCCAGACACATAAAGGCCTAAGACAAGGAGATCCGATGTCCCCTATACTTTTTAACATTGTGGTTGATATGTTAGCAATTTTGATAGGAAGGGCTAAGGAGAATGGTCAAGTAGGTGGCTTGGTACCTCATCTTGTTGATGGAGGTGTATCCATCCTGCAGTACGCTGATGATACAATCATCTTTATGGAGCATGACTTGGCCAAGGCGAGAAATATGAAGCTGGTGTTATGCCTTTTCGAACAATTGACCGGGTTAAAGATTAACTTTCATAAGAGCGAGTTGTTATGCTTTGGTAGAGCCAAGGATGAACAGGACGCTTATAGGCAATTCTTTGGGTGCGAGTTGGGGGAGTTACCTTTCTCTTACTTAGGTATCCCGATCCACCATCGAAGGCTGACGAACAAAGAATGGAAGTGCGTCGAAGACTGATTTGAGAAAAAGCTGAGTTGCTGGAAGGGCAAGCTAATGTCATACGGTGGCCGATTAATTCTGATAAATTCGGTTCTCACGAGTATGCCTATGTTTCTCTTATCGTTCTTTGAAGTCCCAGTTGGTGTCAGGAAAAGACTGGACTTCTATCGATCGCGTTTCTTTTGGCAGGGTGATGACTTAAAAAGAAAGTACCGGCTAGCTAAATGGGATATCATCTGTAGACCGAAAGACCAAGGGGGTCTCGGGATCGAGAATCTTGAAGTTAAGAACAGATGTCTTCTTAGTAAGTGGCTGTGGAAACTGTCTTCTGAGACTGATGCCACGTGGGCGCAAATCCTTCGTAGCAAGTACCTCCACACAAAAACTTTGTCCCAGGTTACAGTCAGGCTGACCGACTCGCCTTTCTGGAGAGGACTGATGAAAGTCAAACAGTCCTTTTTTAATAGGACAAAGTTCATTATTGGCAACGGTGCTACTACACGTTTCTGGGAGGATACTTGGCTAGGAGAGATACCCTTGGCCATTCAATATCCGTCTTTATATTGTATTGTTCAACGACGTGAGGTGTTCGTTGCAACGGTATTTCAATCTATCCCCCTTAATATTCAGTTCAGACGGTCACTAGCGGGCAATCGTTGGGAAGCTTGGCTTCATCTAGTTAGGAGACTGATGGAGGTTCAGCTTTCTCAACAACCCGATGCATTACGCTGGAAGCTGGCTAGGTCTGGAGTATTCACAGTTAAATCAATGTATATTGATGTTATTAATTCGTCCTCCATTCCTACCTCTAAACATGTTTGGGATGTTAAAGTGCCTTTGAAAATAAAAGTGTTTATGTGGTTTGTCCATAAACAAGTTATTTTAACCAAGGACAACTTGATAAAGTGTAATTGGACAGGACCTACTAGGTGTAGTTTCTGTGATCGGGATGAGACGATTAAACACCTCTTTTTTGATTGCCCGTTAGCCACAGTTCTATGGTGGACGGTCCACATTGCTTTTAAGATTACTCCACCAAATTCTGTCAATGCGCTATTTGGGACATGGCTTAATGGGATTGAGCCTGACTTAGCGAGACATATTCGTGTTGGAGTTTGCGTCTTGTTGTGGACTATCTGGAATTGCAGAAATGATTTGGTTTTTAACAGAATATCACGTATTCACTTTTTGCAGGTTATTTTCCGAGCCACGACACTGATCCGTTCGTGGTCGTTACTCACTCAGACGGAGGCCGGGAGCATTTGGTTACCGGATCTCTCCGCTGGGAGATGGTAACTCGGGATATCTTCAACCGGTTTGGATGGCGGTCATGTAATAGGATAGGCAATTAGTTTACCTATCTATCTTTAGCTAGCCGGTTGTGGCATCTTTTCTTGGCTAGTTGGTGTTTCTAGCCCTTTTAGCTTTGTGTGAGCTTTCCTTTTTGTTTTGTCAGTTGGAGACTTTGGAACCTTGTTGAAACCTGTTTATGTGGTTAATAAGATGGCCGTATGCATCACTCTGATGCAGAGGCCGGGGAGCCCCCTTTTCGAAAAAAAACGCGAAAGAGGGACCAAGCATTTGCTGGCGCGCTTGCTAACCACTAGACCACTCCAGTATTCTTGTCAAAGCTGAGATAGATGGACCCTTTCATCCTTCGAAAAAACCTCATAGCCTTTTCACGCTCTCACGAAACTAGTTCTAATAGTTTGGACATACTTGTTGGTTGTCATATGGTTTCAACTTTAAATAGTTTAATATGTCAGCTAACAACATCTGTTTGCAAATCCAGTTTGATTAGATAACTTAATACAATATTTTAGTATTTTTTCACCCAAAAAACGGTTATTGTTTTTTGGAAGTTGGATATTTTGAAAACCTATTAAAAATAGAAAATATATTTTAGAAAATGTGTTCAGTATTCGGTGTCGGCTAGTTTCCCGTATAAACTGGTCAATTCTATTCTTCTTAATGAAAAGGCAGAGCTCCTGCCGGTTGCTGGAAAGAAATATGTTCCATATGTGTTTTATAAAAAAAGTCCAGTATATATTAAAAGTTAACCGTATATTAAAACAATATTTAGTGTGTATCAAAAAAATGTTCTTCGTATAATTTAAAAAGTTCATTGCATATTAGAAAATGTTCAATGTATATAACAAAAATGTTCGACATTATATAATATTGTTCAGTGTGTATGTATACAATAATTTTCAGAGTGTACTTTTGAAATCTTCAATGTATAGTAAAAAGTTCAGTGTGTATTTGAAAAATATGTTCACCATATATTTAAAAAAAGTTTATCATATATTGCAAAACCTACATAAAAATAGAAGTGTGCAAAAATAAAAGAATATGAAGAAAACCAAATATCTGAAAAGAAGATAAAAACAAAACAGAAAATCTGGCATAAAGAAGCGAAACAGCTGAAAAAGTCCGGTTGGTCTGGAACCGAACTTCAGCAAAGCTGATCGTCGACCGGGCATTATGTGTCTGAAGCTAAGAGATTAGAAGTAAATCTGGCTCTGCTTAGACACAAGAGCTATAGTGGTGTACTGGTCGGCACGTGCGTGCTGTCCGTGATTGGTCTCAGACGGGTTGGACCAAAAGCTCGTAGCTCGCGAGTTTAATGAACACTCGATAGCTCGGCTCGTTAAGCTCCTGACTCGCTCTTGAGCAGAGTCAGTTATAAGTTTCAACTTGTTAAACTTAGCGAGCTTAATGAGCAAGTTTCGAAAAGGGTATATTCGGGAAAAAATAGAAACACCCCC